>NC_091292.1:61187656-61315156 GCF_038502225.1 Cherax quadricarinatus
AGAGCCAGTAGAGAAGATGGAGCTAGCAGAGAAGGCTGAGCTAGCAGAGCCAGTAGAGAAGGCAGAGCTAGTAGAGAAGGCAGAGCCAGTAGAGAAGATGGAGCTAGCAGAGAAGGCTGAGCTAGCAGAGCCAGTAGAGAAGGCGGAGCTAGCAGAGAAGGCAGAGCTAGCAGAGTCAGTAGAGAAGATGGAGCTAGCAGAGAAGGCAGAGCTAGCAGAGTCAGTAGAGAAGATGGAGCTAGCAGAGAAGGCTGAGCTAGCAGAGCCAGTAGAGAAGATGGAGCTAGCAGAGACGGCAGAGCTAGCAGAGCCAGTAGAGAAGGCGGAGCTAGCAGAGACGGCAGAGCTAGCAGAGCCAGTAGAGAAGGCGGAGCTAGCAGAGACGGCAGAGCTAGCAGAGCCAGTAGAGAAGGCGGAGCTAGCAGAGAAGGCTGAGCTAGCAGAGCCAGTAGAGAAGGCGGAGCTAGCAGAGAAGGCTGAGCTAGCAGAGCCAGTAGAGAAGGCGGAGCTAGCAGAGAAGGCTGAGCTAGCAGAGTCAGTAGAGAAGATGGAGCTAGCAGAGAAGGCTGAGCTAGCAGAGCCAGTAGAGAAGGCGGAGCTAGCAGAGAAGGCAGAGCTAGCAGAGTCAGTAGAGAAGATGGAGCTAGCAGAGAAGGCTGAGCTAGCAGAGTCAGTAGAGAAGATGGAGCTAGCAGAGCCGGTAGAGAAGGCGGAGCTAGCAGAGAAGGCAGAGCTAGCAGAGGCAGCAGAAAAGGCGGAACTAGCAGAGCAGACAGTAACTGAAGTCTCGCTCCCCTCAGCGACTGCAATGATATATTTGGTATTATTGTCAGCTGTTGTCACCAATAACACGTCTGCGGGAGGGGGAAAATTAACTATGTTCCCGTAGAAAACGGGAGGCCAACTGAAAAGAAAATGGGAGTTGGTGGCTGTGTCATCACAAAAAACGGGCTGTGACCTGGGTGGAAATTTACGAGAACTGGAATATACCCTGAGCAAACTATGACTCGTGATGTAATCCTGTTTTAAAATGCGGTGGTAAACCGAGAACCAGCGGCTGCTTCAACACCGAGAGAATCATTATCTGACAGTGTCTTTGCCTGTCCCGGGACACACACACTCGTCTTTCCTGACGAACAAAACCCCAGTAAGCAGTGACGTTTTAATGACATCAGTGAGTTTGAACTAAGAGGTTTAATAAATTTATAGTGAGATAATGAATAATTTGTGAAACAGTTGAAGGTCATGGACCGGGCCCGAACACACTCCAGGTAGGCACCCTCCAGGTAGGCACCCTCCAGGTAGGCACGCTCCAGGTAGGCACCCTCCAGGTAGGCACCCTCCAGGTAGGCACGCTCCAGGTAGGCACGCTCCAGGTAGGCACCCTCCAGGTAGGCACTCTCCAGGTAGGCACCCTTCAAGTAGGCACCCTCCAGGAAGGCACCCTCCAGGTAGACACCCTTCAGGTAGACACCCTTCAGGTAGACACCCTCCAGGTAGGTACCCTCCAGGTAGGTACCCTCCAGGTAGACACCCTCCAGGTAGACACCCTCCAGGTAGACACCCTCCAGGTAGACACCCTCCAGGTAGACATCCTCCAGGTAGGCACCCTCTAGGTAGGCATCCTCCAGGTAGGTACCCTCCAAGTAAGCACCCTCCAGGTAGACACCCTCCAGGTAAGCACCCTCTAGGTAGGCACCCTCCAGGTAGGCACCCTCCAAGTAAGCACCCTCCAGGTAGGCACCCTCCAAGTAAGCACCCTCCAGGTAGACACCCTCCAGGTAGACACCCTCCAGGTAGACACCCACCAGGTAGGCACCCTCCAGGTAGGCACCCTCCAGGTAGGCACCCTCCAGGTAAGCACCCTCCAGGTAGACACCCTCCAGGTAGAAACCTTCTCCAGGTACGTACCCTCCAACTAGGCACCCTCCAGGTAGGCACCCTCCAGGTAGGCACCCTCCAGGTAGGTACCCTCCAGGTAGGTACCCTCCAGGTAGACACCCTCCAGGTAGGCACCCTTCAGGTAGACACCCTCCAGGTAGACACCCTCCAGGTAGACACCCTCCAGGTAGACACCCTCCAGGTAGGCACCCTCCAGGTAGGCACCCTCCAGGTAGGCACCCTCCAGGTGGATACCCTCCAGGTAGACACCCTCCAGGTAGGTACCCTACAGGTAGGTACCTTCCAGGTAGGCACCCTCCAGATAGGTACCCTCCATGTAGACACTCTCCAGGTAGACACTCTCCAGGTAGACACTCTCCAGGTAGACACTCTCCAGGTAGACACTCTCCAGGTAGACACTCTCCAGGTAGACACTCTCCAGGTAGACAATCTAGACACTCTCCAGGTAGACACTCTTCAGGTAGGCACCCTCCAGATAGGTACCCTCCAGGTAGGTACTCTCCAAGTAGGCACCCTCCAGCTAGACACCCTTCAGGTAGGCACCCTCCAGGTAGGTACCCTCCAGGTAGGTACCCTCCAGGTAGGCACCCTCCAGGTAGGTACCCTCCAAATAGGCACCCTCCAAATAGGCACCCTCCACGTAGGCACCCTCCAGGTAGGCACCCTCCAAGTAGGCACCCTCCAAGTAGGCACCCTCCAGGTAGGCACCCTCCAGGTAGGCACCCTCCAGGTAGGCACCCTCCAAGTAGGCACCCTCCAGGTAGGCACCCTCCAGGTAGGTAGGTAGATGTAATATACACAGACTTTGCAAAAGCATTTGACAAATGAGATCATGGTGTAATAGCCCATAAAATACGTGCTAAAGGAATAACCGGGAAAGTGGGGAGATGGATCTTCAACTTCCTAACAAATCGAACACAAAGAGTAGTGGTCAACAGAGTTAAATCGGAGGCTGCCATAGTGAAGAGCTCTGTTCCACAAGGCACAGCACTCGCCCCCATCTTATTCCTTATCCTCACATCAAGCATAGACAGAGATATACACCACAGCACCGTATCATCCTTTGCGGATGATACTAGGATCTGCATGAGGCTGTCATCTGCTGAGGACGCGGTTAACCTCCAAGAAGATATAAACAAAGTTTTCCAGTGGGCAACGGTAAACAATATGATGTTCAATGAGGACAAATTCCATCTACTCCGTTATGGAAAACTGGAGGAGATAATAACTAGAACAGAGTATACTACAGACTCCGGCCATACAATAGAGCGGAAAAATAATGTAAGGGACCTGGGAGGAGTAATGTCTGAGGATCTCACTTTCAAGGATCACAACAGTGCCACGATCGCACGTGCAAAGAAAATGATAGGATGGATAATGAGAACTTTCAAAACGAGAGATGCCAAGCCAATGATGATCCTTTTCAAATCACTTGTTCTCTCTAGGCTGGAATACTGCTGTACATTAACATCTCTATTCAAAGCAGGTGAAATCGCAGATCTAGAGAGTGTACAGAGATCCTTTACTGCACGTATAAGTTCTGTCAAGCACCTTAACTACTGGGAACGCTTGGAAGCACTTGACTTGTATTCGTTGGAACGCAGGAGGGAGAGATATATCATAATCTACACTTGGAAAATCCTGGAAGGAATGGTCCCAAATCTGCACACAGAAATCACTCCCTACGAAAGTAAAATACTGGGCAGGCGATGCAAAATGACGCCAATAAAAAGTAGGGGGGCCATTACACTAAGGGAAAACACCATAAGTGTCCGGGGCCCAAGACTGTTCAACAGCCTCCCATCAAGCATTAGGGGAATTGCCAATAAGCCCCTGGCTGCCTTCAAGAGAAAGCTGGACAGATACCTAAAGTCAGTGCCGGATCAGCCGGGCTGTGGCTCGTACGTTGGACTGCGTGCGGCCAGCAGTAACAGCCTAGTTGATCAAGCCCTGATCCATCGGGAGGCATGGTCATGGACCGGGCCGCGGGGGCGTTGATCCCCTGAATAACCTCCAGGTAACCTCCAAATAGGCACCCTCCAGGTAGGCACCCTCCAGGTAGGCACCCTCCAGGTAGGCACCCTCAAGGTAGGCACCCTCCAGGTAGGCACCCTCCAAGTAGGCACCCTCCAAGTAGGCACCCTCCAAGTAGGCACTCTCCAAGTAGGCACCCTCCAAGTAGGTACCCTCCAGGTAGGTACCCTTCAGGTAGGCACCCTTCAGGTAGGCCCTCTCCAGGTAGGCACCATCCAGGTAGGCACCCTCCAGGTAGGCACCGTCAAAGTAGGCACCCTCCAGGTAGGCACCCTCCATGTAGGTACCCTCCAGGTATGCACCCTCCAGGTAAGCACCCCCCAGGTAGACACCCTCCAGGTAGACACCCTCCAGGTAGGCACCCTCCAGGTAGGCACCCTCCAGGTAGGCACCCTCCAGGTAGGCACCCCCCAGGTAGGCACCCTCCAGGTAGGCACCCTCCAGGTAGGCACCCTCCAAGTAGGCACCCTCCAAGTAGGCACCCTCCAAGTAGGCACCCTCTAGGTAGGTACCCTTCAGGTAGGCACCCTTCAGGTAGGCCCCCTCCAGGTAGGCACCATCCAGGTAGGCACCCTCCAGGTAGGCACCCTCCAAGTAGGCACCCTCCAGGTAGGCACCCTCCATGTAGGTACCCTCCAGGTAGGCACCCTCCAGGTAGGCACCCTCCAAGTAGGCACCCTCCAAGTAGGCACCCTCCAAGTAGGTACCCTCCAGGTAGGTACCCTCCAGGTAGGTACCCTTCAGGTAGGCACCCTTCAGGTATGCCCCCTCCAGGTAGGCCCCCTCCAGGTAGGCACCATCCAGGTAGGCATCCTCCAGGTAGGCACCCTCCAAGTAGGCACCCTCCAGGTAGGCACCCTCCAGGTAGGCACCCTCCAGGTAGGCACCCCCCAGGTAGGCACCCTCCAGGTAGGCACCCTCCAGGTAGGCACCCTCCAGGTAGGCACCCCCCAGGTAGGCACCCTCCAGGTAGGCACCCTCCAGGTAGGCACCCTCCAGGTAGGCACCCTCCAGGTAGGCTCCCCCAGGTAGGCACCCTCCAGGTAGGTGCCCTCCAGGTAGGCACCCTCCAGGTAGGCACCCTCCAGGTAGGCACCGATAAAACTACTTGAGGCATAATAAAAAATAATCCCTTAAACTCTGTTCCCATTAAAATCATTTAGTGGTTAACTGAAGAAATTATTTTACACAAGATTTTTACATTAACTTTTATTAATTTTCTTTTTTTGGAGGGGGGGGAGGAGGACGAGCTAAGTAAAAGGATTTAGCTGAAATGAATAGTTGAAGAAATAAATTGGATGCTGCAGAGAACTAGTTTTGAGAAGAGAGACTTTAATCTCAAAGAAAATGGGAACCGGAGCCCGACCTTAAGGAAAACTGTGATTGGTTAATAAAAATATATTTATGTCTATCATATTTGTGTTGATTTGGGCAAAAAAAAGAAATGCGTGAAGCGTTTTGTATAAAAAATGAGAGTTTTTAATGCAACTCAGAAGAAATGGCTGCCATCCACACACACACACACACACACACACACACACACACACACACACACACTCACACACACACACACACACACACACACACACACACACACACAGGCACACACTCACAGGCACACACACACTCACAGGCACACACACACTCACAGGCACACACACACACACACACACACACACACACACACACACACACACACACACACACACACACGCACATTTACATTCACAATACATTTAGAGCCTGTGGTTCAATTGTTAGCGGCCTCGGCTCGCAAACTGTGAGATCGGGTCCGATCCCCACCACGAGTGGAAAAATAAGTACCTGGGTATTAGTCGACTGGTGTGGGTCGCATCCTCTGGAAGAGTTTTGTGGATCCCAATGAAAACAAGCCAGACACTCTGGCTTGTTAATAATCCAAATAATAATAATAATCTTCTTCTTCTTCTTCTTCTTCTTCTTCTTCTTCTTCTTCTTCTTCTTCTTCTTCTTCTTCTTCTTCTTCTTCTTCTTCTTCTTCTTCTTCTTGTTTCTTGTTTTTCTTCTGAGCCACATGTCAGGTCAGCGCAGTGTAAGCAGCACCTGGCTGGAAGCTACACCTGATCAAGCGTATGAAGACACTAGAAGTAAATAGAGATACCGAGGGATGTACAACGAGAGAGAGAGAGAGAGAGAGCGAGAGAGAATCTTAGAGCTGATAGGAGTGCTGAAAAACCAATATAGAACTCAGACAACATCAAACAAATAATATATTAATGTTGGTAGAATTACCGATATTGTGGTCAATAAAATGTCACATTAGTTGCACTTGTGTCCTTTTACTTATCAGACAAATAACTTTTGCGGCAAAAAAAAATAATATAAAATAAAAACGACTTAAAATTAGCTTTCAGCAATCTCGTCAAAGACTCTAATATAAAATATGCGTCAGACCCACCATAACGTGCGCAGCTGCAGCACCAGGATAAATCCCACACCTAATTAAGCATTTCAGGAAACTAGAGAAAATGCAAAGATTTACCTTGACGGAGTTCATAGATGGGGAAGTAGTGTTAGGTGTAAAGTTTCACATTAAGACTTAGAATAAATGGCAGTGAACTGTGAGGAGAGTCTTAAAGACCTGGCCTAGAATCTAAATGGCCTCAGAGTTTGGAAGGCCAAGGAAAAACGTGATGTGTAAATAACTCGGAGAAACTGATAAGGTGGACATGGAAAGACTTTGAGAGGTGGGAAAGAAGAACACGAGGGCACAGTTGGACGTTAATTATGCAAATGCACCAAAGGTATAAAAAGAAATCTCCAGTTTGACGGTGGTCTGGTAGCGGAATAACCTGGATGAAGAAGCGGTGGATTCTGACTCAAAGCACAACTTAATAAATTCGTATGACAGGGCCTACGAGGCTCGTAGAAAGTAACTTAATGATGGTTAAGTAGTAGGACCAGAGAATGAGAACCTAACCAACAACCATAAAAATGGGGATGTAAAGACCAATTAGGTAAAAATAAATTAGTGAGAACAAATAGGTAAGAATAAACAGAGAACAAATAGCCTAGAACAAATAGGCGAGAGAGTGAGCGAGGCATTATCAGCAAACAATAGTGTTTAAACTCTTAAGAAAGAGGTGAAGATGTAGTTCTGAGGGCCCTCTGAACTGTGATGTCAACACGCTTCTAGCAAGACAGAAATTAGATGAATGACGGTGAATGTATTTCCTATTTTGGGGGCCCTACCACCGTAGGAGACGACAGGTTAAAAAATAGAAGAGAATAGACAAGAACAAATACGGGAGAACAAAACGGTGAGTGCACGAATAAATTGTTCCCTCTGTGACTTCTGGTTGGGTACCTAAACAAAGAAGAAAAAAAAAAAGAGGGCGCAGGAGCGTTTCTTGGCGAGAAGACTGTCTTTTACAATAGATTTATGAGCATGGACGTGTCTGTTATGGCTTACAGCATCCACTTACAGCCAGCAATATTTCTTTATGGTAGGATACGCACATGACACTCATTCCAGTCAGTTTTATGGCTGAGGCACGGACACAGGTATACATGTGTACATGCAAGGCCGTACCGTGTACACTCTGGTTGATAGGCATAACATAATATGCAAGCTTACATGCAAGTTACGCAGCTGCAAGGAGAGGTGGTAGCGTGTTAATGAACAGTCAGGATAAAGCGGTAGGAAACTCCGTATGTAAACTGTGTGCACGAGGTGGTATATTGTGGTAGAATGTCTGTATACACTGAATGACTGAAGTACATTGTTCACAATACTTTAAATAAACCGCTCTAGGTAGAACTGAGACAGATTCCGTTATTGTATGTACGTCAGATGTTTTAACCAGTAATCCACATGTCGCCTGTGTGTGTGTGTGTGTGTGTGTGTGTGTGTGTGTGTGTGTGTGTAGTCTCTTAGTTATGGTTGCATTGGTTGAGTCTCGGCTCCTGGTCTCACCTCTCAGCTAGTAACGAACGGTAAGATTTCTGTGCTAATTAGCACTATCATACCCACTCTTAAATCTTTGTATGGCATGCGGATCTCTTCACTTCCATCCCGCCCTTGGATTAAAGAAGCACTTTCTGATATCTCTCTGGTTCAGCTGAATCTTTGTCTCCCATCTTTGTCCCATCGACCCTTGGTCCTTGTTTTCGAATAGTCTGTCTGTGTCTTGTCCCACTAGGCATCGTAATTATGTTTTCTAAGCATCATCTACCTCGTAATTATGTCTCGGGTTCTCTCTCCCGTTATTATATAGGTTAGCTTCTTTTTTCCTCTACATTTCATTCCTCTTAGCTTTAGGACTACTGTGTATGTGTTCGCAGTTCCCTGGTGTTCAACTGGTTGTGTTGACTTACTCCTTGACCAGTGTTCATCTACTTGTGTTGACTTACTCCTTGACCAGTGTTCATCTGGTTGTGTTGACTTACTCCTTGACCAGTGTTCATCTACTTGTGTTGACTTACTCCTTGACCAGTGTTCAACTGGTTGTGTTGACTTACTCCTTGACCAGTGTTCAACTGGTTGTGTTGACTTACTCCTTGACCAGTGTTCAACTGGTTGTGTTGACTTACTCCTTGACCAGTGTTCAACTGGTTGTGTTGACTTACTCCTTGACCAGTGTTCATCTGGTTGTGTTGACTTACTCCTTGACCAGTGTTCATCTGGTTGTGTTGACTTACTCCTTGACCAGTGTTCAACTGGTTGTGTTGACTTACTCCTTGACCAGTGTTCATCTGGTTGTGTTGACTTACTCCTTGACCAGTGTTCATCTACTTGTGTTGACTTACTCCTTGACCAGTGTTCAACTGGTTGTGTTGACTTACTCCTTGACCAGTGTTCATCTGGTTGTGTTGACTTACTCCTTGACCAGTGTTCAACTGGTTGTGTTGACTTACTCCTTGACCAGTGTTCATCTGGTTGTGTTGACTTACTCCTTGACCAGTGTTCATCTACTTGTGTTGACTTACTCCTTGACCAGTGTTCATCTGGTTGTGTTGACTTACTCCTTGACCAGTGTTCATCTGGTTGTGTTGACTTACTCCTTGACCAGTGTTCATCTGGTTGTGTTGACTTACTCCTTGACCAGTGTTCAACTGGTTGTGTTGACTTACTCCTTGACCAGTGTTCAACTGGTTGTGTTGACTTACTCCTTGACCAGTGTTCATCTACTTGTGTTGACTTACTCCTTGACCAGTGTTCAACTGGTTGTGTTGACTTACTCCTTGACCAGTGTTCATCTACTTGTGTTGACTTACTCCTTGACCAGTGTTCATCTGGTTGTGTTGACTTACTCCTTGACCAGTGTTCATCTACTTGTGTTGACTTACTCCTTGACCAGTGTTCATCTACTTGTGTTGACTTACTCCTTGACCAGTGTTCATCTGGTTGTGTTGACTTACTCCTTGACCAGTGTTCATCTACTTGTGTTGACTTACTCCTTGACCAGTGTTCATCTACTTGTGTTGACTTACTCCTTGACCAGTGTTCATCTGGTTGTGTTGACTTACTCCTTGACCAGTGTTCATCTACTTGTGTTGACTTACTCCTTGACCAGTGTTCATCTACTTGTGTTGACTTACTCCTTGACCAGTGTTCATCTGGTTGTGTTGACTTACTCCTTGACCAGTGTTCATCTACTTGTGTTGACTTACTCCTTGACCAGTGTTCATCTACTTGTGTTGACTTACTCCTTGACCAGTGTTCATCTACTTGTGTTGACTTACTCCTTGACCAGTGTTCATCTACTTGTGTTGACTTACTCCTTGACCAGTGTTCATCTGGTTGTGTTGACTTACTCCTTGACCAGTGTTCATCTGGTTGTGTTGACTTACTCCTTGACCAGTGTTCATCTGGTTGTGTTGACTTACTCCTTGACCAGTGTTCATCTGGTTGTGTTGACTTACTCCTCGACCAGTGTTGGTCTACTTGTGTTGACTTGCTCCCTATCCCTTTTTTGTCTAATTTTGAATCTGTTATTGTTAGCATTCACTACCTATTTTTTTTCTCATGTTTCGTTTGTCCGTATTGAGTTCCCGTAGCCACTTGTTGGACTATTCTTGCAGCCTGTGTGTCTTACATTCACCATCACACACATCCTCATACATATGTTGAGTCATTAGCATTCATTGACTTGTAGGAGTTTGTTACTCTACTCAGGTCATTTGCATAAGTAATGAATAATATGGAGACAAAATCTGATTGATATTCCATTATTATTTTTAACCATTTTGACATCACCTCCGTGATTCTGCTATCTTAGCTAGTTTAAATAATCCATTGGAGTGCCCTATCAATCACTCTAGTTTTTTTTCTAGTTTGTGGATCAGATTTCAATGAGGAGCATATCAAAGGCCTTTTAACTCAAGGAATATACAGTCTGTAAATTTTTCCATTTTTAAGTCTAATCTTTTCCACTGTTTCGTGCAATTCAATTAGGCTAAACTCCTGTGACACTTTGTAGTCACAGAAGCAGAGATAAGCTTGTTATGTTACGTCTTCAGTGGGTCTGGGTTTGAGTGGTGTCAATGGGTATGCGGGTAAATTCTTGGACATCTTTGGGTAGGGGTGGTTTTGATAAGGACCTGCCTCGTATGGGCTAGTAGGCCTTCTGCAGTGTTCCTCCATTCTTATATTCTTACGTTAAGTTTGTTGAATAATTTACTTTTTATATAGTTGTAGTACATTCTTCCTCCTCCTGAGTGTTAGCTAATCATTCTGTGTTCGAGGACGTAGATTCTCACATCCTGCCTTTTAATCTACGTTAATCATCATTGATGTTGAGGTTCTTTGGCCTTTAATTTTTTTTGCTTCTGAAATTTTGTACAGAGTTTGCCACTGCCACGTTTTCGTTCAACTTGTTTTAAACTTTCTCTAATCTTGAGACCAAAGATTTACTTCTTGATATCGCTACGACTCGCCTGTATCTTCGTCTTTCATGTGTCCTCTTTTTTTTTCGTCTATTTTGTCTACCCTTATGTGCCCTGTTTCTCTTAGTATTTTGTATATGAGAATCGTCTCTTCTCTATTTCTCTCCTCTAAGGTCATCAGAATCAGTTTCTTCAGTTGTTCATTTTAATGTTTTGCTCTTAGTTCTGGGACTAGTTTAATTGAAAAATCTTTGAATCTTTGGGAATTAATGCACTTGGTCAGTTAAGGTTAGATGGTTGATCCTACCACGTTGCTTTCATCTCTCTCTCTCTCTCCCTCCCTCTACCTATCTATCTATCTATCTATCTGTTTCTCGTGGTCTTTATTTACCACATCTTCTCTCGCTCCAACTTTCTACTTCATACAATAACTCATAATTTTGTGATCTTTTAACTTTCCTTTTCACCCTAACTCTTCCTTCATTTCTCACTCCTCTATTCTTCACTCTCCCTTCATTCCTAGCTCTTCTTCCATTCTTCATTCTCCCTCCATTGCTAAGTTTTCCGCTCGTTCTTCACTCTTCCAGCTATTTCTCACACTTCCTCACACAGTTCCTCATTCTTCCCCGCTCGCCAACAATGGTCAGCTCCCTCACTACTTCACTCCGCCTCCCGCAACATTAACCTCCCCATCAAACACTTCTCCTCTCTAGAGGTCGTACAAAGGGCATTTAAAAAGTGTACCAGTTTTCATTCATATCAAGTGTGTCTTCCTTCATAACTTCCAGCTGAGTGACCGTCGTCAGTGTAACACTTTTATACAAGGATTTATTAGAGTGAAAATGTGTGTGTGTGTGTGTGTGTGTGTGTGTGTGTGTGTGTGTGTGTGTGTGTGTGTGTGTGATCTTTGTATTACATTTCTAAGAAAAAGACTTGTATCAAAATACACGGATAACAAAATACACGGATAACAAAATACACGGATAACAAAATACACGGATAACAAAATACACGGATAACAAAAGACACGTACAACAAAATGAGACCTTTTTTTATTTAAAGGCTGTACGAATGTAAGACTTAATTAACCATATGTTGAATATTTTGCTCTTAACGCTTTCTTAACCAGATTAGTGAATGTAAATCATGAATTATGGTCTTGGAATACACTAAAACAGTGGAAAGTGTTTTTTGTTTGAAGTGGATGGTTTTATAGTTTGTGGTGGAGGGTTTATCATTGTGGTGGAGGTTTAATGTTGTTTGTGGTGGAAGGTTTATTATTGTATGTGGTGGAGGGCTTATTATTGTTTGTGGATGAATGTTCATTATTGCTTGTGGTGGAAGGTTAATTATTGCTTATGGTGGAAGGTTAATTATTGCTTGTGGTGGAAGGTTAATTATTGCTTGTGGTGGAAGGTTAATTATTGCTTGTGGTGGAAGGTTAATTATTGCTTATTGTGGAAGGTTAATTATTGCTTGTGGTGGAAGGTTAATTATTGCTTGTGGTGGAAGGTTAATTATTGCTTGTGGTGGAAGGTTTATTATTGTTTGTTGTGGAAGGTTTATTATTGTTTGTGGTGGAAGGTTTATTGTTTGTGGTGGAAGGTTTGTTGTGGAGGGTTTATTATTGTTTGTGGTGGAAGGTTTAATATTGTTTGTGGAGGAAGGTTTAATATTGTTTGTGGAGGAAGGTTTAATATTGTTTGTGGAGGAAGGTTTAATATTGTTTATGGTGTTAGGTTTAATATTGTTTATGTGGTGTTAATGCCTAGATATTTCCAGTAATTTTTCAATGAATCATTATTTCAAATATTCTAATTTTCTCTCACAATTTAAAAGCATTTCCCATTCGAGGACGTGTCCTTGCTACCAGTGATAGGCTCTTGATTCAAGGAACTGGAACCAGTTTCCCTTTCCTCGGATCAAATCTAATGTCCCGTCCCTCCCCCGCCATCAACTAGGAGCTGTGAGGGACTCAGAGTTTTCCCGTGAATTTAAAAATTAATAATTCAATTCTTTCCAGATCCTGGACTCCCGAATTCAAAACTATTTATAAAATATTTTCGAAAAAAAACGCTTCATTGGTTCCTCATGTATAAAACCTGTTTTATTATTTAAAATTTCTCGTTAATGTCGGGATTAACGTGATTAGAGCGATATTTACGTGATTAGAGCGATATTTTATGTGATTAGAGCCACGTTATTTAAAGACTTTGGATCTTGACACAACCAGCAGCTCAGATTTAGAAGTCAAGTCAGCTGGTGTTTTTTTTTTTCCGGTGTTTTCAGTTTTCCACTATTGATGCTGTTTACCTGGGTTCCTATTTTTATCAAAATCAATAACAACGTCATTACTGGCAGATTTAAGGAGGTGCGGGTTTCATGTTGATTCACTCTCTGAAGATAGTAAGTGAAATGTGTTTTAGAAATATATGTATAAATATTATTGTGACCACGAACGAGTGGTATTAAATCAATAACAATACTGCAACTACCCAAGGATTCGAACCCATGTCGTTTTGACCCGCCTCATGGTGAACGAAAATCACATATGACGCTTTAACCCCCCCCCACACACATATATATATATATATATATATATATATATATATATATATACTTACCTCTATATTTTCTTGATATTTTAAAGTTATTTCTTTAACTTTGGTGTGGTTTTTTTTTCTCGGTATTTTTCTGAAACTATTTTTGCTAAAGTTTTTAGTCTCTCGTTATTCTTCTGTGTAGTACTTGCTTTCTTGTTTATAATTTTTAATTTATATTTTTTATGTATTTCTCTCTCATGTTGATGTATTTCTCTCTCATGTTGATGTATTTCTCTCTCATGATGTATTTCTCTCTCATGATGTATTTCTCTCGCATTTTTCTTATTCAGTATTTGTATCCCATTAGATAACACAATATTTGTGTTCAGTTTTGTAGTACAGTAAATTTATACCATTATTAGTCACAATATGTGCATGCCATTAGGCATGACAATATTTGGCTACCATTATATATCATAATGTTTGTGCACCGCTATGTTGAGCAATATTTCATGCCTGATTATGAAAAAAAATTCGAAAAACCCCAAACATTTCCTTATTAGATTTTTCTTATTATAAACAAAAATACGTACACATTTAATTAGGTATCCCGTAAGAGGGACTTTTAAAATAAGTGGCCTCCAGTTGCCTTCTGGCAGATGTTGTTGAACCCTTTTCCAGCATCCTGGAACGGCTCGGATAACCACCAAAACTCTCTGCGGCTAAGCTATTGACGCTCAGTTGCTGGGTTAAGCCTGGCTCTGTTACTACGACTGAAGAAACTCTTCCCTAGTGATATTCCTTGTCTGCCCTCACTTTCCCGCTCCCTCCTTGTCTGAGAATATATCTCTGTACTAGAATTGATGAAGATTCTTGTGGTGAAACCCTTCATCAGTGTCTTGAATTCTGTATATGTACCTTCACCTACATAATCCTTTTTCTGAGGTTTGATAAAGACAGCAGATGGGAGCTGCTGTAACTGCTCGGTAAATACAAACTGTATTTACCTTGAGGTACTTTTAAATATAATTAACGATACATGTTAGAAATTTATGAACTGTAACGTGGGCTACACAGGTACTCGTTTTGTAAATTTTACTGTAAATAAGCACGCGCACCGCTGTTTTGGGTACAGGCAGCGACCCACCTCACAGAATATATTCATCGATAGGTGTATATCTCTATGTATATACGCTGAGAGTTTACCAATTTTAGGGATTAAAGTATTCTTGATTGGTGGTGAATAGGTTATATGCAGTCTTAATGACGCTCGTATAGTTGATTAGATTTAAACCCAATTAACCAAACACCACACTAGAACGACAGTGAACCTCATAAGCGGGGAGTTGGATTCTCCTTGAGGTATAGGAACCGAATAATGTGGATATAGGACTCGATCTCGGGACAATATAAGGTTGTTACACTACAATAAACTATCAGCTGTTCTGTTCTTAGTTTATCATATCTAAAATAAAACCAAGCTAATGACATCTTTTGAAGTTTTATTGGTATCTAACAGTATTAATGATGGTGATGTCAACAGTCTGGTGTAGGGGGTATGGGAACATACTGGAAAATCCCCTCGGGGTCTATAATCGTAAAAAGATTTAAGTACCCCTGGGGCTCTAATGACACGCGACGATCTGGAGTTTTGAGACTCTATGACCGCGGGTTCAAACCCCACCCGTGGTATGGTCTGTTTGAGGCTCTAAGCAAACTGCATGTAATCTGTAGAAAAGTTCACCCAGCAGCGTACTCTCACGTTAATTCATTTTCATAACATACATATATATATATATATATATATATATATATATATATATATATATATATATATATATATATATATATGTATATATATATATATATATATATATCTTATGCCACTTCTTCCTTCACTCATTCACTCTCTTCCCCTTCTCTCCCACTACTCCCTCCCTCCTTCCTCATTCTCTCCCTTTCGCCTTCCCTCCCGCTTCTCCCTCTCCCTTTTCTGTCTAAAAAAAATAGTTTTCTCTACCTGCGAGTGTAACTTTAAAATATTTTGTTGTTTCTACACAACAATGGCCGCGACCCCCATTAATCTCCCTGATCAACTGCCTCTCCATTTTTCCTTCCAGGTCCTTTTTATTTTATTTTTTATTTCTTTCCCTAGCTTTTATTTTATTTCATACACCAAAATCCTTGGAATGTTGACTGACCTCTTCAACCCATCCTGGTGTTCAGGTGGTCACGATGAGTTAGTTCTAAACCTCTCTCTCTCTCTCTCTCTCTCTCTCTCTCTCCCTCCTTTTTTAAGGGGGTTCGATCTATGTGGTTGAGGTGGTGTGCACGGGAAGATGTCCAGCTTGCTTTTGTTGGTCACCAGGAATAGCAGCTGCTGTTGTTGTTGCTGCTGCTGCTGCTACTGTTATTGTTGCTGCTGCTACTGTTGTTGCTGGTGCTGCTGCTCGTGCTGTTGTTGTTATAGCTACTGTTGCTGTTGCCCTTGTTGCATCTACTGCTGCTGCTACTGATATTGTTGCTGCTACTACTGTTGTTGCTATTACTGTTGCTGTTGTTGAGGCTACTGCTGCTGTTACAGTGCTGTTATATCTACCTCATGTTGCTACTGCTGCTGTTGCTATTGCTGCTGCTGTTGTCGCTGCTGCTGTCTCCCTAGAACTTTAAAAAATTAAGTCATGTTGATGTATGCATGGATGCTGCAGCGGTGTGCAAGGAGCATCCCAGTGAATAAATAATTGTTAAAACAAATAAGACTCTTTTAAATGGAAAATATTAGAGGAATTGTCACATATATGAAAGAGTAAACGCTAAAAGAAATGTGGTTAAGTTTCTGAGTTAACAATTGTTAATGAAAGATAACACAAAACTTGTGTTAGAATGTTAGTTTTATGCTAGAAGTAGAAAACAGAGTTTATACATCTGGAGAAGATCATTAGATAAAAATTCTGGAAGGAATTAAATGAATGTTTAGCTTAGAGATTGCCAACAGCCTAATTGATCAGAAATTAGGCCTCGATTAGCAACCTGAGGAGACCCAAACTGGTCTGCTCTATCAGTAATTTTTTTTTTATTCTTCTCTCAGTACCTTTTGCAGACACAAATTTGTATGGTCATGGGTACACCAGTCAACGCCTATCTGGCGAATCTCTGCGTGGAATCCCCGGAGGCCGAAAGATTCACCAACATAGTCCCCGAGACAACCTCAAAAAGAAACCTTAACCATTTAATTTCCACATGAAAAGGAAGGTAATGACACCCTTGCCATGATGTACTGCTCATTTAACAAAGCAACCAAGTCAAAATATACTGAAAATCAACCCTCAATAAGGGCATGATGCGCTATTACTACTATTAATACTACTTAGATTTCGACCGAACGAAATGATGTGCATTCATTGGCATGTTTTTAAGTGCCTAAGCGTTCTGCAGCCCTGAACACGTAGAGAATGAGTGCAACATGTTCAAAGGCATGTTACGGACACTCAAGTCTCCTGTACACATCATCTAACATAAGAGTGACCTAATACATAATATCTTCACCTCACCGAAGGATACATCTCGCCCAACCTTACCCAGAGCAACTTAGGTGTTGCTACTATCACATCCAGCACCATCATGGACTTGACTAGGCTAAAAAGACCAAGAACGCAACGATGCAGGTGTCTACGTCATTTCATGTGGCTGTTGTGCCCAGAAATAAGCGAGCGAAGCTTCTCGTAACTAGAGATCAAGTTGCAAGAGCACTATCGTGTGTGTAGTACTAGCAACTTGAATAACCATTGCATGATGCAGCTTGAATAACCACTGCATGATGCAGCTTGAATAACCACTGCATGATGCAGCTTGAATAACCACTGCATGATGCAGCTTGAATAACCACTGCATGATGCATCTTGAATAACCACTGCGTGATACATACGGAAAAGGTCACGCACACATGATATCTTGAATGGACGCCCGGTTGGGCATCAAGGAAATGGCCAAAATACGGCACATACGCCGGGAAGCTGAGCTGATTTGACCATAAAGTTGAGCACATTAAAATTAAGGAGCCTTCAGTTTGGCCAGAGCTTCAGCCCAAGACATGAACACATCATCGGAAGGATCGGTAGTTAACAGTTCCCTTATCTTACACTTCATACAATGACCTTACACAATGCACAATGACCTTACACAATACACAATGACCTTACACAATGCACAATGACCTTACACAATGCACAATGACCTTACACAATACACAATGATCTTACACAATATACAATGACCTTACACAATGCACAATGACCTTACACACTACACAATGACCTTACACAATACACAATGACCTTACACAATATACAATGACCTTACACAATATACAATGACCTTACACAATATACAATGACCTTACACAATATACAACGACCTTTCACAATACACAATGACCTTACACAATGCACAATGACCTTACATAATACACAATGACCTTACACAATACACAATGACCTTACACAATACACAATGACCTTACACAATATACAATGGCCTTAGTGATCTCAATACTGAAGTTTTATGCTGAAATGACGCGTTAAATCCGTATGGGTCATTCAGAGCAGAGTGGCGGAGGTTCCATCCATTAACCACTATACAGACTCGCTACCAAATTATATTCACCTAACTTGAAGCGAAAATATTGATTTAATTGAAGGAAACGCTAAACCCTTGTGAAGATTTTAGCGCTGTAATAGCTGATCTGAATACATAAATCGATACATACTGCCTCATCTGAAGGCATGACACATGAAAATACACTACCTGATCCGAAAGCATAACTCATCAATGCAAACTACGTGATCAGAATGCTTAATTTATCAATACACACGGCTACACGGGGGTTCATCTTAAATGCACAACTCATCATTACACACCAGTTGATCTGAATACACTAAATCATTTCGGTAATTTGCTCACTTTCAAAAAGTTTGTTTAAGTACCTACAATTTCCTTGGGCCGATATTGTTGGGAAATGTTTTGTGAAGTCAGGGAAGGAAGCTGTCAGTCAGGGCTTCGTCGTCGAGTTATTTCCCACTCTTTTTACTCTCTTCCCCGTTTGTATTGTGCTCCCTCTCTTCGTCGTTTACAGTGTGCCCAATCTCTTTCTATTTTCCACCGTGTTCATTACCTTCACGACTACTACCGTGTTCACTATCTTCACGACAACTACCGTGTTCACTATCTTCACGACAACTACCGTGTTCACTATCTTCACGACTACTACCGTGCTCACTATCTTCACGACTACTACCGTGTTCACTATCTTCACGACTACTACCGTGTTCACTATCTTCACGACTACTACCGTGTTCACTATCTTCACGACAACTACCGTGTTCACTATCTTCACGACAACTACCGTGTTGACTATCTTCACGACTACTACGTGTTCACTATCTTCACGACTACTACCGTGTTCACTATCTTCACGACTACTACCATGTTCACTATCTTCACGACTACTACCGTGTCCACTATCTTCCTCTGTTCCAATGTTTCTATTCTCTTAAGTCCCATCAGGACCTAATAATGGTTCAGGACGGACCGAAATGTTGACTTAAGTATCCTCTCCAAGTTTCGTGTTAATTATTATATAATTATTATCGTTAATTATTAATTTTATTTGGTAATTCAGAATGTGATATCAAATCATTAAGATTATTAATGTGCAAAGAAACGTATAGAGAAATTGAAAAATGGAACATGAGAAGAATAAATAAATTGGAGAAGAAAGCGGAATGAAAAACTGAATGATAGAATGAGAAATAGAGCGTGTAGAATGAGAGGGAGGGGGTTGATAGAATGAATGGTGACAGGGAGATAGAGAGGGGAAGAGTGAAAGAGAGAGAGAGAGAGAGAGAGAGAGAGAGAGAGAGAGAGAGAGAGAGGAAAAGTGTAAATGTAAAAAAGAAATGAATTGGAAGAAGAAAATGAGATGGGGATTATAAGAACAGAGAGGAAAGAAAAAAGAAAGAGAATGGAAAGGAATCGAAGAGAGAAAGAGAGAGGTAAGGGCTCTGCTGAACCTCCCAGGTGATATTCTGCTCATTAACTTAAACACGGGATTTCACAATACTTTTATTTTAAGTTTCCTGATCGAAGTTGATTATAGTCGGTCCCTGCGAGCGAAGTTTATTGAGGGGGAAGGGGGATTATCCTCTCTCTCTCTCTCTCTCTCTCTCTCTCTCTCTCTCTCTCTCTCTCTCTCTCTCTCTCTCTCTCTCTCTCTCTCTCTCTCCTCTCTCTCACTCTCCTCTCTCCTCTCTCTCACTCTCCTCTCTCCTCTCTCCTCTCTCTGTCTCTCTCAGGTACACAGGAACTCTTTTTTTTTCTCTAAGATTAACCCTTGTTTCCAATTTGCGCTGGAAGTGCCACAGAGCAGGAGTAGTGCCACAAACTATGCCACAACCGGCACCCAAATCCAGCCATCTAAAACACTTCCTTGTACATACACGTCACGTCTGACACACATCATGCCCAGAACCACCGCGTCATGGCATCCTGGCTGAAGCAGGAAATTAACATTGGTCACATGACTCTTTGTATCATATACCATCATCAAGCGTTTCTCTTGTAATTTGCACTGTAATGTGGTTACACTGCTACACGGCCGAGGAGGACCCGTCTTCAACAGAAAGGGCACTACAGCCGTCTCCCTAGGTGTGTAAAAGTTTGTCAGATGTAAAATGTTCGGCTTTATCTTTCTTGGGTTAATGTTTGAATTACTGTACTTTCGGGCGCGCCTTTTTCCCACCAAAAAAAAATGGTTTTGGAAAATTAGTCAGCGCTTTGCGATACGTTTTAGCGTAAAGTAAGAGTGTAATTAGCCTTTGAATATCATTATTTACTGTTATGATACTTCTGTCGTGCGCCTTATATGCCGGAAAATGCAATATCATCCTGGTAAATAATCAACGTAAATGCTATATTATACTTTCTTACCACAATGTCAAGCAGCTGTTCATTTCTCACACTTATTGAAGCATGGGAGATGATTAATATAATACCTGGTCTCACCTGTTTGTAGCACCAACAGTCTGGTTGTAAATATTTTTAAATTGAATTTTGATTTGAATCTTTCTCTTTCTCCACCATACGTTATACAAAGGGTTATGTTTTAACGGAGTTGCCTCCTCTGTGGCTGTATTATGTACCATGAACTGTATGCTACAGGGCACTTGCTGTAGTGTTGAGCCTGGTATGTGAGAGATTATTGTACCATTAGATAATGAAGAACAAAAAAAGCACAATACCATGACTGGAACAATACACAAATAACCGCACATAGGAGAGAGGAGCTTACGACGACGTTTCGGTCTGACGTGAACCATTTACAAAGTTTGGGCCGAGACGTAATTCTTCGGGACAGAATGTAAACCAGTGTTCTGTAAAATACAAGGTGAATATTTCACTGTTTACCTTCAGTTTTGTCTTAAATATTGTAAACGTATGTAAGCATAATCATGGCCTTAATGTGTTTGTATATCCTTTTAAATACCCAACTACACGACAAGCTTGATGCAGATCACTTTTCACCTTCCAGAATATTGAGCCTAAAAGACCTATGCATTTTTCCATTATATAACCTGCGCTATTTTTTCTTTACATGTCAAGATTATTGTTTTATTCAGTACTAATATTATGTATGTGCACTTTGCATCGCAGCACAGTTTACATGGTTGAAGGTGTCAGCTGGGCACAGCCTGCACCAGCTGTCATGTGTCAGCTGGGCACAGCCTGCACCAGCTGTCATGTGTCAGCTGGGCACAGACTGCACCAGCTGTCATGTGTCAGCTGGCCACAGACTGCACCAGCTGTCATGTGTGAGCTGGGCACAGCCTGCACCAGCTGTCATGTGTCAGCTGGGCACAGACTGCACCAGCTGTCATGTGTCAGCTGGCCACAGACTGCACCAGCTGTCATGTGTCAGCTGGCCACAACCTGCACCAGCTGTCATGTATCAGCTGGCCACAGCCTGCACCAGCTGTCATGTGTCAGCTGGCCACAACTTGCACCAGCTGTCATGTATCAGCTGGCCACAGCCTGCACCAGCTGTCATGTATCAGCTGGCCACAACCTGCACCAGCTGTCATGTATCAGCTGGCCACAGCCTGCACCAGCTGTCATGTGTCAGCTGGCCACAACCTGCTCCAGCTGTCATGTATCAGCTGGCCACAACCTGCACCAGCTGTCATGTGTCAGCTGGCCACAACCTGCACCAGCTGTCATGTATCAGCTGGCCACAGCCTGCACCAGCTGTCATGTATCAGCTGGCCACAACCTGCACCAGCTGTCATGTATCAGCTGGCCACAGCCTGCACCAGCTGTCATGTGTCAGCTGGCCACAACCTGCTCCAGCTGTCATGTATCAGCTGGCCACAACCTGCACCAGCTGTCATGTGTCAGCTGGGCACAACCTGCACCAGCTGTCATGAATCAGCTGGCCACAGCCTGCACCAGCTGTCATATATCAGCTGGCCACAACTTGCACCAGCTGTCATGTATCAGCTGGCCACAACCTGCACCAGCTGTCATGTATCAGCTGTTACACTTCACTCTCCTCTATTCCCAATAGTCAAAGTCTCCTGATACCTTCTCAATAGTAATTATATTTTGGAATTTTAAAAGAGTTAATTATACAGTATAAACATAACCTAAAAATTCCAGTATTATTAAAAATGTCGTAAAACTTGTATATATTTATTAGTTTATTTCAATAAATTTTTATTTAAATTTATAATCATTTCATTAAATATTCTTGAATTATTTCCTTATTTAAATACTTTTGTTACAGTAGATAATAACAGGTTATATATACAACTTCACCCTACCATTATCTCCACTTCTTTTCCTCCAGTTATACACTGAATTATCACCTCCTCCATCTTGGTTCCATCTACATCACTCCTTCTCTCTTAACCTCTCTACTTCCTATTATCTAATGATTTCGTTTCTTTGATTACTTTGATGTCAGAGAGTGACAGTTTTTGACTCTCTGATGTGGATGCTGAGTGAAGACTGAAGTTCCTCACTCTTACTCAGTGTGACACTCGCTCATTCACTCACCCTCTCTGACATTCATCCTTCCACTCACTCTCTCTCTCTCTCTCTCTCTCTCTCTCTCTCTCTCTCTCTCTCTCTCTCTCTCTCTCTCTCTCTCTCTCTGTCACACACACATACAGCTCAGGAAGCAGAGAGAGAGAGAGGACCTAGTAGCGATCAGTGAAGAGGCGGGGCCAGGAGCTGAGTCTCGACCCCTGCAACCACAATTAGGTGAGTACAATTAGGTGAGTACACACACACACACACACTCGCACACTTTCGTTCATACTATCACACAAAGACATTCTCATAAACTTATTCTCATGTACTCAGTATCATTCACTCGTAGTCTCCCTCAGCTATACTCTAATTTCACTCGCTCTCTCACTTGCACTCTTGCTCAGTCACTTCTATATCACTAACACATTCACTCGCTAATCGATTATTTCACTCTATTCACTCTCCTTCTTCCTTCCATCTTCTTTTTTATCTCTTCGTCGCTTCACTGCTTTCTTTACTGGACTCTACTAAACTATCTTTTTCCTAATTGTCCTTCTATATTCCTGTTCTGTCTGTCTCTGTCTCTCTCTCTCTCTCTCTCTCTCTGTCTCTCTCTCTCTCTCTCTCACTCTCTCTCTCTCTTGCTGATCGATTCTTCTCTCTTTTTCAGTATTCCATTCGATGATAATCTTATCTGGAATAGATTTACCCCCTTCAGGGGAAGAGAAAAGGGGCAGGGGGAGTGTGAGAGGATAGGGGTGAGAGGGGCAAGAAAAGATGCAAGGGGGACAGGGAAGTGGGATGGGTAGATAAGAGGGAGGGAAGAGGTGGGAGGAGAAATGGGAAATGAGGGGGAGATGGAGATGAGGGACTGGTATGGGTTGGTAGGGGGATATGGGACGGGAATGATGGAGAGAGTGGAAGGGGAGGGTGGAGGTGATGGGGAGAGAGAGTGGCTGGAGGAGGAAAGTGGATGTGGTAGGGGAGTGGGAGAGAGAGGGGAGTAGGGGAGGGAGGAGAGTGGGTGAGGGAGGAGAGTGGGTGAGGGAGTGGAGTGGGGGAGAGAGCGGAGGAGGCTAAAGAATCTGATGGGGTGATGTAAAGTGATGGTGGTGTAAAGTGATGGGGTGATGTAAAGTGATGGGGTGATGTAAAGTGATGGTGGTGCAAAGTGATGGGGTGGTGTAAAGTGATGGAGTGTTGTAAAGTGATGGGGTGATGTAAAGTGATGGGGTGATGTAAAGTGATGGGGTGGTGTAAAGTGATGGGGTGATGTAAAGTGATGGGGTGATGTAAAGTGATGGGGTGGTGTAAAGTGATGGGGTGATGTAAAGTGATGGGGTGATGTAAAGTGATGGGGAGGTGTGAAGTGATGGGGTGATGTAAAGTGATGGGGTGGTGTAAAGTGATGGGGTGGTGTAAAGTGATGGGGTGATGTAAAGTGATGGGGTGATGTAAAGTGATGGGGTGGTGTAAAGTGATGGGGTGGTGTAAAGTGATGGGGTGGTGTAAAGTGATGGGGTGATGTAAAGTGATGGGGTGATGTAAAGTGATGGGGTGATGTAAAGTGATGGGGTGATGTAAAGTGATGGGGTGATGTAAAGTGATGGGGTGATGTAAAGTGATGGGGTGATGTAAAGTGATGGGGTGGTGTAAAGTGATGGGGTGGTGTAAAGTGATGGGGTGATGTAAAGTGATGGGGTGATGTAAAGTGATGGGGTGATGTAAAGTGATGGGGTGATGTAAAGTGATGGGGTGGTGTAAAGTGATGGGGTGGTGTAAAGTGATGGGGTGGTGTAAAGTGATGGGGTGATGTAAAGTGATGGGGTGATGTAAAGTGATGGGGTGATGTAAAGTGATGGGGTGATGTAAAGTGATGGGGTGATGTAAAGTGATGGGGTGATGTAAAGTGATGGGGTGGTGTAAAGTGATGGGGTGATGTAAAGGGGTGGGGTGATGTAAAGTGATGGGGTGATGTAAAGTGATGGGGTGATGTAAAGTGATGGGGTGGTGTAAAGTGATGGGGTGATGCAAAGGGGTGGGGTGATGTAAAGTGATGGGGTGACGTAAAGTGATGGGGTGACGTAAAGTGATGGGGTGATGTAAAGTGATGGGGTGGTGTAAAGTGATGGGGTGATGTAAAGTGATGGGGTGATGTAAAGTGATGGGGTGACGTAAAGTGATGGGGTGATGTAAAGTGATGGGGTGGTGTAAAGTGATGGGGTGATGTAAAGTGATGGGGTGATGTAAAGTGATGGGGTGGTGTAAAGTGATGGGGTGATGTAAAGTGATGGGGTGGTGTAAAGTGATGGGGTGACGTAAAGTGATGGGGTGAGGGGAACTGATGAGGGTTAGACAAAATTAAGGTTTAATGCAATTGATAGGTAAAGGAAATTGGGGTAAATAAATCTCCTCGGTGAGCGAAACGTCGTGATAAAGATTTCGTTACACAAAGTACCTATTATGTTTTTCATTATTATCGTTAATATAATTATTATTATTATTATTAGTAGTAGTAGTAATAGCATTTTTATACGTCCAAAAGCGTTAAACTGGTATGGGTAATTCAAATCCCGCATTGAAGGCTCGATCCTCAGTTTGTCGTTGTTGAAACACAAGCACAGCTCTAATCAGAATATTACGTACTAAAATAATCGTAAATTAAAAAAAAAAACCTTATCCAGCCAATTTTTAAAATATTCTCAGTAATTTGAGCCAAAAATGCTTATGCTAATTCCGAAATAATTTAGTTGTAGACTAATTCAGTGTAACAGCATTGTTCTGTGACTGCAGATCATTTCGGATTAATTGATGATCTTTATTGTTAGTTGCCTGAAAGAATTGTACTGGCTTTGTAACAAAGGTATTAGTAATGATTGAAGTGGGTGGTGGGGAAGGTCGGGTGGTGGGGTGGTGGGGGAGGTCGGGTGGTGGGGTGGTGGGGGAGGGGTGGTAGTGGTGATGATTGTGGGGGACGGGTGGGGGTGGTGATGGTGGTGGGGGACGGGTGGGGGTGGTGTTGGTGGTGGGGGACGGGTGGTAGTGGTGATGGTGGTGGGGGACGGGTGGTAGTGGTGATGGTGGTGGGGGACGGGTGGTGGTGGTAGTGGTGATGGTGGTGGGGGACGGGTGGTGGTGGTGATGGTGGTGGGGGACGGGTGGTAGTGGTGATGGTGGGGGACTGGTGGTGGTCGTGGTGATGGTGGTGGGGGACGGGTGGTAGTGGTGATGGTGGTGGGGGACGGGTGGTGGTGGTAGTGATGATGGTGGTGGGGGACTGGTGGTGGTAGTGGTGATGGTTGTGGGGGACGGGTGGTAGTGGTGATGGTGGTGGGGGACTGGTGGTGGTAGTGGTGATGGTGGTGGGGGACGGGTGGTAGTGGTGATGGTGGTGGGGGACTGGTGGTGGTAGTGGTGATGGTTGTGGGGGACGGGTGGTAGTGGTGATGGTGGTGGGGGACGGGTGGTAGTGGTGATGGTGGTGGGGGACTGGTGGTGGTAGTGGTGATGGTGGTGGGGGACGGGTGGTGGTGGTGATGGTGGTGGGGGACGGGTGGTAGTGGTGATGGTGGTGGGGGACTGGTGGTGGTAGTGGTGATGGTGGTGGGGGACGGGTGGTGGTAGTGGTGATGGTGGTGGGGGACTGGTGGTGGTAGTGGTGATGGTGGTGGGGGACGGGTGGTGGTAGTGGTGATGGTGGTGGGGGACTGGTGGTGGTAGTGGTGATGGTGGTGGGGGACGGGTGGTGGTGGTGATGGTGGTGGGGGACGGGTGGTAGTGGTGATGGTGGTGGGGGACTGGTGGTGGTAGTGGTGATGGTGGTGGGGGACGGGTGGTGGTAGTGGTGATGGTGGTGGGGGACTGGTGGTGGTAGTGGTGATGGTGGTGGGGGACTGGTGGTGGTAGTGGTGATGGTGGTGGGGGACGGGTGGGGGTGGTGTTGGTGGTGGGGGGGGGGTGGTTGTGGTGATGGTGGTGGGGGACTGGTGGTGGTAGTGGTGATGGTGGTGGGGGACGGGTGGTGGTAGTGGTGATGGTGGTGGGGGACTGGTGGTGGTAGTGGTGATGGTGGTGGGGGACGGGTGGTGTTAGTGGTGATGGTGGTGGGGGACTGGTGGTGGTAGTGGTGATGGTGGTGGGGGACGGGTGGTGGTCGTGATGGTGGTGGGGGACGGGTGGTAGTGGTGATGGTGGTGGGGGACTGGTGGTGGTAGTGGTGATGGTGGTGGGGGACGGGTGGTGGTAGTGGTGATGGTGGTGGGGGACGGGTGGTGGTAGTGGTGATGGTGGTGGGGGACGGGTGGTGGTAGTGGTGATGGTGGTGGGGGACTGGTGGTGTTAGTGGTGATGGTGGTGGGGGACGGGTGGTGGTTGTGGTGAGGGTGGTGGGGGACTTGTGGTGGTAGTGGTGATGGTGGTGGGGGACGGGTGGTGGTAGTGGTGATGGTGGTGGGGGACTGGTGGTGGTAGTGGTGATGGTGGTCGGGGACGGGTGGTGATGGTAGTGGTGATGGTGGTGGGGGACTGGTGGTGGTAGTGGTGATGGTGGTCGGGGACGGGTGGTGATGGTAGTGGCGATGGTGGTGGTGATGATGGTGGAGGAAGGGTAGTGGTGATGGTGGGGGACGGGTGGTCGTTGTCTGTATAAGTTATATCATGTACTTATAGAAATAAGGATTATTATTATTATTATTATTATTATTATTATTATTAACTACAGCGTTGAGCATTAATAATATAACGTAACTTCTTAAGTACTTCCATATAAGTTTTCTCTCTTCTGTTTACCTCTTCTTTTTTTTTTTCCCCTCTATCCTTTCCTCCTCTTCCTCTTCCTCCTCCTCTTCCTTCCGTCTCCCCCCACCTTCTCTGTCTCAGACTTCACGCCATTTCTCTCTCCCCTTCCAACACTTTTTTTTTCTCTTCCCTGGTCCAGACACCCTCACTTCTGCTACTCCCTCAGGGCAAAACGCAGCTGCTGCAGGTTTGTGTGTGTACTCACCTATTTGTGGTTGCAGGGGTCGAGTCTTAGCTCCTGGCCCCGCCTCTTCACCGGTTGCTACTGGGCCCTCTCTCTCCCCGCTCCATGAGCTTTATCAAACCTCGTCTTAAAACTGTGTATGGTTCCTGCCTCCACTACGTCATTTTCTAGGCGATTCCACTGCCTTACAACTCTATGACTGAAGAAATACTTCCTAATATCTCTCTGACTCATTTGTGTCTTCAACTTCCAATTGTGGCCTCTTTTTTCTGTGTCCCCTCCCTGGAACATCCTGTCTTTGTCCACCTTGTCTATTCCACGCAGTATTTTATATGTCGTTATCATGTCTCCCCTGACCCTCCTGTCCTCCAGTGTCGTCAGGCCGATTTCCCTTAATCTTTCTTCATAGGACATTCCCCTTAGCTCTGGAACTAACCTTGTGGCAAACCTTTGTACTTTCTCTAGTTTCTTGACGTGCTTTATCAAGTGCGGGTTCCAAACAGGTGCTGCATACTCCAGTATGGGCCTGACATACACGGTGTACAGTGTCTTGAATGATTCCTTACTAAGGTATCGGAATGCTGTTCTCAGGTTTGCCAGGCGCCCATATGCTGCAGCAGTTATCTGATTGATGTGTGCTTCCAGAGACATGCTCGGTGTTATACTCACCCCAAGATATTTCTCCTTGAGTGAGGTTTGCAGTCTTTGCCACCTAGCCTATACTCTGTGGTCTTCTGTGCCCTTCCCCTATCTTCATGACTTTGCATTTGGCAGGATTAAATTCGAGAAGCCATTTGCTGGACCAGGTGTCCAGTCTGTCCAGGTCTCTTTGAAGTCCTGCCTGGTCCTCATCAGATTTAATTCTCCTCATTAACTTCACATCATCTGCAAACAGGGACACTTCTGAGTCTAACCCTTCCATCATGTCGTTCACATATACCAAAAATAGCACTGGTCCTAGGACCGACCCCTGTGGGACCCCGCTCGTCACAGGTGCCCACTGTGATACATCATTACGTACCATGACTCGTTGTTGCCTCCCTGTCAGGTATTCTCTGATCCATTGCAGTGCCCTTCCTGTTATATGCGCCTGATGCTCTAGCTTCTGCACTAATCTCTTGTGAGGAACTGTGTCAAAGGCCTTCTTGCAGTCCAAGAAGATGCAATCAACCCACCCCTCTCTCTCGTGTCTTACTTCTGTTATTTTATCATAAAACTCCAGAAGGTTTGTGACACAGGATTTGCCTTCCGTGAATCCGTGCTGGTTGGCATTTATACTCTTGTTCAGTTCCAGGTGCTCCACCACTCTCCTCCTGATAATCTTCTCCATAATTTTGCATACTATACACGTCAATGACACAGGTCTATAGTTTAGTGCCTCTTTTCTGTCTCCTTTTTTAAAAATGGGAACTACATTTGCCGTCTTCCATACCTCAGGTAGTTGCCCAGTTTCCAGGGACGTGTTGAAGATTGTGGTAAGTGGCACGCACAACATATCTGCTCCCTCTCTAAGGACCCACGGGGAGATGTGTGAGCGTGTGCGTGTGCGTGTGCGTGTGCGTGTGCGTGTGCGTGTGTGTGTGTGTGTGTGTGTGTGTGTGTGTGTGTGTGTGTGTGTGTGTTTGCTTTTCGGTTCAATTACGGTATTAGAGATATGCATATTCCAGGTCATGGTTCAATGCTGCTACGAACATCTTTTTATGTATATCCAAATATCTGAAGGCCATTTTGAAGTCTTCCAGTTTCTCATTATTTTTATTATTATTATTATTATTAGTAGTAGTAGTAGTGGTAGTAACAATAGTAATAGTAGTAGTAGCAGTAAGCGCAGTTAAGTTTATACAGCGTCAAGGGAATGGGAAATGATTTAGTCACATTTGCCATATCATTCTGTGACGTCTTGCCAGAAGTACACAAACAGAATTCAAACGACCCATCCCTATGTCAGGGTGTAGGCACTGGATTTACCATTCTAGTGTTTAGGCGCATTGGGTAGGTATTATAGGTGTGCCAGAAAACAAGACAAGTGTTTCCTGATTCAGGTCTCAGTCGTATGATGATCCACAGCTGGAGCTTTTGGTCATCTGATCGAGGCCTTCCACTGGCTTACCGGTCCACCCATTAAAAAATTATGGTTATGAATCTAACCAATTGAGCTAATGCAATATACTATTTATAACAATTACATATTGGCAAAGAAAACTTAACTGACAAGCTGGAACAAGGAGGTAAACTGCTTGTAACGATTTAGTCATGTGTATTGCTTACCTTACATAGAATTTTTGCAGCCATAAGCATTTTCGTGAAGCTTATTCTTCATTCTAGAAAGTCAGTCTCAGTTTACAAACATTACTGGGGTGAGTATTGATCAGGGTGTGCATTGAAAGGCTTTTCTTATCGCAGTTCTACTTTCCCTTTCAGATTAGAAAGCTTCTAATCCACTGTTATATTTTGCCTTTTATTCTTCCTGTGTTGTGCCATTTCCAGATTAGTCCATAGATACATCTACCAAAGGTATTTTCAAAGTCTAATTAAATGCATTATACCATATACAATATACAATATAGCAGTAGACAATATAGCTAAATAAAATAAATTATATAAAGTGTTAGAAGGGGTTTTCACTCTTCAGGTATTTCCTATAAAATGGCCATCAGAAACAAAATACCCCCATCCTTTCTTCAGAGTGCAGGCACTCTGTTGTCTTTTTCATTTTAGTGCCACATTAGCAGAAGTACGTCTAAATTCTGAGAGTGTGTGTGCCAGCTTCCATTTGCCTGCCAGCTGACCTTCCTGTAAGGTAATTAACAAAATCGAAAGCAGATATCTTAGTTTTGCTCATATATCAAATTCCTTTTTAAATACAAAAAAAAAATTTGTTTCCTGTTGCTGTTTTTATTTTTCAAAGTTTTTCTTACCTCCATTTGTGCCTCGTTTGATTATAAGTGTCAAGTGCAGTCATTACCAGCATCACACCGTCATCACAACCACCACGACTTCCCCCTTCTTCTGGTACCACCGTCACCACCACAAAAACACCGCCATCACTACCATAAAGTTAACCATCACTACCAGCGCTATTACTGTCACCAACACCACCACCAGTACCATCAGCGTGGACAGCAGCATCAGCATGGCCAGTATCACCATGGCCAGCACCACCACCATAGCCAGCACCATCACTATGGCAAGTACCATCATGGCCAGTACCATCACCATGGCCAGTACCATCACCATAGCCAGCACCACCACCATGGCCAGCACCATCACCATGGCCAGCAATACCTTCATTTTCACATCTACCACAACCATCCTCACCTGCACAACCACCACCAAATTCAAACCAATGTCCCCATCACTTCCACCATTATCACCACCACCACCACCACTACTAATGTACCACCATCAACATCACTATCGCCATCACCGCCACCAACACTTCTTCAATTGCCAACTCCCATAATTACCCCGACTCCACCTCGACCACTACAAAAATGATCACCGTATCCACCACCACCACCACCACCACCACCACCTTCACCACTATCACCAACACCACCACCACCTTCACCACCACCACCACCACCACCTTCACCACTATCACCAACACCACCACCACCTTCACCACTATCACCAACACCACCACCACCACCTTCACCACTATCACCAACACCACCACCACTACCCACAAAATCAGCAACAACAACAATCACCAAATCACCACCACCACCACCAACAACAACAAAACAACGATACCATCACTACTCTCAACAATACCAAAACCACCACCACTACCCACAACAACAACAAAACCACTACTACCTTTGCCCACAAAAACAAAAGGTAAACCATTGCTACCACCACTCACAACAACAAAACCACCATGACCACTACCAACAACAACAACAACAACAACAACAACAACAACAACAACAAAAACACCACCACTACCCACAACAACAACTGTACCACCATTACCAACAACAACATGAACAAAATCACCTCCACCAGTACCCGCAAAAGTAACAACTACACCACAACAAAATCACCACTACCCACAACAACGACAGCGAAACCATTACTACCACTGCCCACAACAACAAAATCACCACCACCACTACCCACAACAACAAAATCACCACCACCACTACCCACAACAACAAAACCACCACCACTACCCACAAAAGCAGCAACTACACCACAGCAACAAAACCACCACCACCACTACCCACAGCAATAACAAAACCACCACCACTACCCACAGCAATAACAAAACCACCACCACCACTACCCACAGCAATAACAAAACCACCACCACTACCCACAGCAATAACAAAACCACCACCACTACCCACAACAATAACAAAACCACCACCACTACCCACAGCAATAACAAAACCACCACCACTACCCACAGCAATAACAAAACCACCACCACTACCCACAACAATAACAAAATCACCACCACCACCCACAGCAATAACAAAACCACCACCACTACCCACAGCAATAAAACCACCACCACTACCCACAACAATAACAAAACCACCACCACTATCCACAGCAATAACAAAACCACCACTACCCACAGCAATAACAAAACCACCACCACCACTACCCACAACAATAACAAAACCACCACCACCACTACCCACAACAACAACAAAACCACCACCACCACTACCCACAGCAATAACAAAACCACCACTACCCACAACAACAACAAAACCACCACTACCCGCAACAATAACAAAACCACCACCATCACTACCCACAGCAATAACAAAACCACCACCACCATTACCCAAAACAACAACAAAACCACCACCACCACTACCCACAGGAATAACAAAACCACCACCACCACTACCCACAGGAATAACAAAACCACCACCACCACTACCCACAACAAAAAAAAACCACCACCACCACTACCCACAACAATAACAACACCACCACCACTACCCACAGCAATAACAAAACCACCACTACCCACAACAACAACAAAACCACCACCACCACTACACACAACAACAACAAAACCACAACCACCACTACACACAACAATAACAAAACCACCACTACCCACAACAACAACAAAACCACAACAACCACTACACACAACAATAACAAAACCACCACTACCCATAACAACAAAACCACCACCACCACTACCCACAACAACAACAAAATCACCACCACCACTGCCCACAACAATAACAAAACCACCACTACCACTACCCACAACAACAACAAAACCACCACCACCACTACCCACAACAATAACAAAACCACCACCACCACTACCCACAATAATAACACCACCACTACCCACAACAACAACAAAACCACCACTACCACCACCCACAACAATAACAAAACCACCACCACCACTACCCAAAACAGCAACAACAAAACCACCACCACCACTACCCACAAAAGCAACAACTACATCACAACAACAAAAGCAATAACTACACCACAACAACAAAATCAACAACTACACCACAACAAAAGCAACAACTACACCTCAAGAACAGAAACAACAACTACACTACAACAACAAAAGCAACAACTACACAACAACAAAAGCAACAACTACACCACCACAACAAAAGCAAGAACTACACCACAACAACAAAAGCAACAACTACACCACAACAACAAAAGCAACAACTACACCACAACAACAAAAGCAACAACTACACCACAACAACAAAAGCAACAACTACACCACCACAACAACAAAAGCAACAACTACACCACCACAACAACAAAAGCAACAACTACATAACAAAAGCAACTACACCACAACAACAAAAGCAACAACTACACAACAACAAAAGCAACAACTACACCACAACAAAAGCAACAACTACACCACAACAACAAAAGCAACAACTACACCACCACAAAAGCAACAACTACACAACAAAAGCAACAACTACACCACAACAAAAGCAACAACTACACAACAACAACAAAAGCAACAGCTACACAACAACAACAAAAGCAATAACTACACCACAACAACAAAAGCAACAACTACACCACAACAAAAGCAACAACTACACAACAACAAAAGCAACAACTACACAACAAAAAAAGCAACAACTACACCACAACAACAAAAGCAACAACTACACAACAACAACGAAAGCAACAACTACACCACAACAACAACAAAAGCAACAACTACACCACAACAACAAAAGCGACAACTACACAACAACAAAAGCAAGAACTACACAACAACAACAAAAGCAACAACTACACAACAACAAAAGCAACAACTTCACCACAAGAACAAAAGCAACAACTTCACCACAAGAACAAAAGCAACAACTACACCACAACAACAAAAGCAACAACTACATTACCACAACAACAAAAGCAAAAACTTCACCACAACAACAGAAGCAACAACTATACCACCACAACAGCAAAAGCAACAACTACACCACAACAACAAAATCCACAACTACACCACAACAACAAAAGCAACAACTACACCACAACAACAAAAGCAACAACTACACCACAACAACAACAAAAGCAACAACTACACCACAACAACAACAAAAGAACAACTACACAACAACAACAAAAGCAACAACTACACAACAACAACAAAAGCAACAACTACACCACAACAACAACAAAAGCAACAACTACACCACAACAACAAAAGCAACAACTACACCACAACAACAAAAGCAACAACTACACCACAACAACAACAAAAGCAACAACTACACCACAACAACAACAAAAGCAACAACTACACCACAACAACAACAAAAGCAACAACTACACCACAACAACAACAAAAGCAACAACTACACCACAACAACAACAAAAGCAACAACTACACCACAACAACAACAAAAGCAACAACTACACCACAACAACAAAAGCAACAACTACACCACAACAACAACAAAAGCAACAACTACACCACAACAACAACAAAAGCAACTACACCACAACAACAATAAAAGCAACAACTACACCACAACAACAACAAAAGCAACAACTACACCACAACAACAACAAAAGCAACAACTACACCACAACAACAAAAGCAACAACTACACCACCACAACAACAAAAGCAACAACTACACCACAACAACAACAAAAGCAACAACTACACCACAACAACAACAAAAGCAACAACTACACCACAACAACAACAAAAGCAACAACTACACCACAACAACAACAAAAGCAACAACTACACCACAACAACAACAAAAGCAACAACTACACCACAACAACAACAAAAGCAACAACTACACCACAACAACAACAAAAGCAACAACTACACCACAACAACAACAAAAGCAACAACTACACCACAACAACAACAAAAGCAACAACTACACCACAACAACAAAAGCAACAGATCATTTCGTTAATTTGGCTGATATTTTTCATTACAATATATGATTACAGATATATTTATTAATTGAATTATTAATGTTATTTATTCTCGTCCCAGCTCTTTGAACTCTTGCAAAAAGACTGACATGCCATGAATAATTGAATTCTATTGTGATGTAAATTATTGTTATATTGTAATGTTAATTTTATATTTATTGTTAATTATCGCTATATGTAATTTTAGTTATTTTTATGTCGTAATGTTAATGATAAGGACCTGCCTTGTATGGGACAGTGTCGTAATGCTAATGATAAGGACCTGCCTTGTATGGGGCAGTGTCGTAATGTTAATGATAAGGACCTGCCTTGTATGGGGCAGTGTCGTAATGTTAATGATAAGAACCTGCCTTGTATGGGGCAGTGTCCTAATGTTAATGATAAGGACCTGCCTTGTATGGGACAGTGTCGTAATGTTAATGATAAGGACCTGCCTTGTATGGGACAGTGATCCTCCAGTCTTATGTTCTTATAGATTTAATATTGTTATTATAATGAGGGAGCACTAAATGCAAAAGGCTTACACAGCGCCTGGAAAATGGCAGGTAATTAGGTTTGTGCAGGGGAATTCGAGGGGCAACTTCAATTCCTTGGATTAAGAGCCCTTCGCCAGCATCAAGGTATTTTCCTTGAAGGGTAGTTAACAAAAATAACAAATGTAGATGATTGAGAGTATCAGTGTATATACACAGATATATACATCTCCAGGTGTACATGCACTCCTGCTGCTGTATATCCACAGATATACGTTTCCAGGTGTATTTAGACAGACACCTCCAGGTGTATGTACATAGATACACACAGCCACATGAACCTGGCCCATGGCCGGGTTCCTAGAGTAGAATTACTCTCGAAACACTGCCAACACCGCCAGCACAATCGCCACCACCAGAACTGCCACTATCACAATCCCAGCCATCACCACTACCATCACAATCACAACCATCAGTACCACCATCACAATCACACCACCACTACCACCATCACAATCACAACCATCACCGTAACTGTCACCACCACCCCACTTACCACTATCATTATCGTTACCATTACGACGGCCACCATTACAATCACAACGCGCAACACTACTACCATCAAAATCCCTACCAACATCACCACCATCACAATCATTACCTATCCCACCACCTCCACCATCAGTCACTTCCACCACAAGAACCATCACCACCACCATCACAGTTACTACCACCACAACAATCACCAATACCATCACACCACAATCACCGTCACAATCATCACAACCACCAACACCACTACCACCACACTCTCCACCACACCAACCACCAACATCACTACCACCACACTCTCCACCACAACAACCACCAACACCACTACCACCACACTCCACCACAACAACCACCAACACCACTACCACCACACTCTCCACCACAACAACCACCAACACCCCTACCACCACACTCTCCACCAACACCACTACCACCACACTCTCCACCACAACAACCACCAACACCACTACCACCACACTCTCCACCACAACAACCACCAACACCCCTACCACCACACTCTCCACCACATCAACCACCAACACCCCTACCACCACACTCTCCACCACAACAACCACCAACACCACTACCACCACACTCTCCACCACAACAACCACCAACACCACTACCACCACACACTCCACCACAACAACCACCAACACCACTACCACCACACTCTCCACCACAACAACCACCAACACCACTACCACCACACTCTCCACCACAACAACCACCAACACTACTACCACCATCACAATCACCACAGCCACAACATTTCTCACATTAAAAAAAGAATGCGGGAAAAAAACATCCGAGATTTTTTATCTTGTCTGATTTAGATTTGAGGGCAAACTCACTCAGATATGAACCAGGTTGAGACGATAGGGAAGGCCAGCTAGTTTTTCAAGGGATCCGTCTCTGATGTAGGAGGAGGAGGAAGGGCAGACGATGGGGGAAAAGAGGAGGAGGAGGAGATGGAATATGAAGAGGATTATCAGGATGAGAGAGAGAGGAGAAAAAAACAAACGAGATGTAGGACGAGAAATATATGAGAAGGAAAAAAAAACGAGTAAAAGACTGTGGTAGGGGAGACCACAAGGAAAAAATGAACAAAATTGGAAAGGATTGAGTAGAATAAGAAAAGGAAGTGAAATTAAAAAAGACCAAAATAGTGAAAAAGGCACAGAAGGAAAAGGTAATCCAGGAACTGGGGTTTGCTCTTTGGGGGAGGAAGAGCTGAGACCCAGTGTAAACAACGTTCTTGAAGTGAAGAAGAGGGAAGGGAGGGAGTGGAAAGGGAGGAGGCGAGTCGAAGAAGGGGGGTGAGTAGAAGAGGAGAGAGACGATAGGAGTGAACTGGAGTGGAAAGAGAGACAGAGGGACGATAGGAGTAGAAGGGGAAGAGAATGAGGGTGCTGAAGGGATGGGGTGAGAGGAAATTGTAGGAAGAAGAGAGGAAGGATGGTGGTTACGAGGAGGGAGGGAAATGTTTTATGAAGAGAGAGAAAAGGAGGCGAAGGGGGAGGTTTAGTAATGGTTACTGTAGAGGGAGGAGAAGAAAGACTGAGGGAAAAAAGTAGAAGATAAGGAAGGGTGATCGAGGTGTGTAAAGATAAGGAAAGGAAGAGAGCAGAGAGAGGGGGAGCGAAGAGGAGATGGCAGTGTAGGCGAAGTGTGTAGAGAAGGTAGGGAGGTATAGTGAGGTGTGAAGAGATGAGTGAGGTAAGGGGTAAGAGTACAAGACTGAGTAAGGAAAGAGGAAAGGGTGAAAGAATGAGTCAGTAAAAAGAGGAAGAGATGCCCACTACAGTTCTGAATAAGGTTTACCTCAGCGGAAGTACTTTCTGTTGTTTTAGAGAACTGAGAGTCACAACGTAGTTGAGACAGTTCCCAAAAAATCTCTCACTTAGAAAAAGAACCATATAACGATGTTCCGTCCCGTACTAGATTTATCAAATCACAACTGGGGCGAAAAAATTAGAGAAGGCCTGAAGATAATACAATAGATAAGGAAGCAGTAGTAGTGGTGGACGAAGACTTAGCAGCAGTAGTACAAGTAGCAGCAGTAACGAGGTATTGATCTCAGTAGTAGGGGCAGAGGTAATATTACAGAGGAATAACAGGGAAAGAACTTGTTGTAGTAATGGTGTTATAATTATTATTATTATTAGTAATAGTAGTAGTCGTAGTAGTAGTAGTAATAGTAGCAGTAGTAATTGTCATATTATTACAAAACAGCAAAATAAAGAAGAGAGAGAGAGCTGTAAGACTCGTGACAGAGCACAGAGAGTTGATTGCATTTCAAGGCAGTGGATACTTATGTACCTCAACCTCAAAGGAGCAGAGACTTCCAGTACGTCAACTGGCCCAGGCTACGAAAGAACAAGAAGCAGGAAAAGAAGAAAAACTCATAAGACAGGGGAAGGTAAAGAAAATGTGGGAGACAATTCTAGAGGGAATTAGAGGAGGGGGCAAAGGTCAGGTCAAGTCACAAGTGTTTTTAAGACCAGGGTAATGGAAAATGTATTGAGAAAAACAGGCAATTTGCGGAAACAAAGTCAGCCGTTACAAGGTTTCACTCGTACCGTCAGTGTATTTTTGGTAAATATCTGTTTTTTAACCAAAGTTCGGTATATCCGAAGTGTTTTCTTACTTCACACATACTGATAATTACCAAGTGGACAGGAAATATTAGTTATTTTTTCTCATATTCCATCCCACAGGATGGTTTACAGGTATGTCGGAGCGAAATGTACCAGCCTGAGCTTCGGGGCAGTTCAATAGTGGGTTCTGAACCTTCCATAGTCGGTTCAACAGCTACTGAGTCCACTGCGGGTTCGACATCTACACCAGCTTTGAGCTAACACGGGATTGGAGGAAGTTAAGACCAGGGCACAATAATCAGTCGGAGGATCGAGCCTTCACCACTCATTTGCACTGAAGGATTCACAACAGTTTAGCGCTCACTGAAGTGCAAAAAAAAAAAAAAGTGGGGGAAGTCGGAAAACATGATATACATTTTATGGGGGTTATTTAGCTTGGGGTTGTTTTGCTGGGGTGGTTGTTCTGGGGTTGTTGTTCTGGCGTTGTTGTTCTGGGGTTGTTTTGCTGGGGTTGTTGTTCTGGGGTTGTTGTTCTGAGATTGTTTTGCTGGGGTGGTTCTGGGGTTGTTGTTCTGGGGTTGTTGTTCTGGGGTTGTTCTGGGGTTGTTTTGCCGGGGTTGTTCTGGGGTTGTTTTGCTGGGGTTGTTCTGTGGTTGTTTTGCTGGGGTTGTTGTTCTGGGGTTGTTTTGCTGGGGTTCTGGGGTTGTTTTGCTGGGGTTGTTCTGGGGTTGTTTTGCTGGGGTTGTTCTGGGATTGTTTTGCTGGGGTTCTGGGGTTGTTTTGCTGGGGTTGTTCTGGGGTTGTTTTGCTGGGGTTGTTCTGGGGTTGTTTTGCTGGGGTGGTTGTTCTGGGGTTTTACTGGGGTTGTTCTGGGGTTGTTGTTCTGGGGTTGTTTTCCTGGGGTTCTGGGGTTTTGCTGGGGTTCTGGGGTTGTTTTGCTGAGGTTCTGAGGTTGTTTTGCTGGGGCTGTTCTGGGGTTGTTTTGCTGGGGTTGTTCTGGGGTTGCTTTGCTGGGGTTGTTCTGGAGTTGTTTTGCTAGGGTTCTGGAGTTTTGCTGGGGTTGTTTTGCTGGGGTTGTTTTGCTATGGCTCTGGGGTTGTTTTGCTGGGGTCTTGCTGGGGTTGTTTTGCTGGGATTTTGAAGGGGTTATTTTGCTGGGGTTGTTTTGCTGGGGTTGTTTTACTGGGGTTATTTTGCTGGGGTTGTTTTGCTGGGGTTCTGGGGTTTTGCTGGGGTTGTTTTGCTGGGGTTCTGGGGTTGTTTCGCTGGGGTTATTCTGGGGTTGTTTTACTGGGCTTCTGTGGTTGTTTTGCTGGGGTTGTTCTGAGGTTGTTTCGCTGGGGTTGTTCTGGGGTTGAAGTGCTGGGGTTCTGGGGTTGTAGTGCCAGGGTTGTTTTCCTGGGATTATTGTTCTGGGGTTGTTTTGCTGGGGTTGTTTAGCTGGGGTTGTTTTGCTGGGGTTGTTTTGCTGGGGTTGTTTTGCTGGGGTTGTTTTGCTGGGGTTTTGGGGTTTTGCTGGGGTTCTGGGTTTGTTTTGCAAGGGTTGTTCTAGGGTTGTTTTGCAGTGGATCTGGGGTTATTTTTCTGGGGTTGTTTTACTGGGCTTCTGTGGTTGTTTTGCAGGGGTTCTGGGGTTTTGCTGGGGTTCTGGGGTTGTTTTGCTGGGGTTCTAGGGTTTTGCTGGGGTTCTGGGGTTATTTTGCTGGGGTTCTGGGGTTCTGGAGTTTTGCTGGGGTTCTGAGGTTGTAGTGCTGGAGTTGTTCTGGGGTTGTTCTAGGGTTGTTATTCTGGGGTTGTTTTGCTGGGATTGTTTTCCTGGGGTTCTGGGGTTGTTTTGCTGGGGTTCTGGGGTTTTGCTGGGGCTGTTCTGGGGTTGTGCTGGGGTTGTTCTGGGTTTGTAATGCTGGGTTGTTTTCCTGGGGTTGTTCTGGGGTTGTTTCGCTGGGGTTGATGTGCTGGGGTTCTGGGTTTTTTGCTGGGGTTGTTCTGGGGTTGTTTTGCGGGGGTTGTAGTGCTGAGGTTACCGCGTTACTGAAGCTGCGTTACAGTACTTGGCTGTGGGTTGTCTAACTTGGACCGTAAGTTCGCACAAGTTTAGCTAAAAGTAGTTTAGATGTGGTCATTTAGGGAACAGTAGTTGGGTTAAAGCAGTGTAGATGAGGCTGTTAGGTAGAGGGTTGTTTAGTTGAGCTCTTATTGGCTGGAACTGTTTAAAAGGGATCGGACTGGTTGAATGAGAGGATGATGTAAATTAATATGTAAAAAATGGGTTGAATAGGTTGCTAGAGAGAGAGAGAGAGAGAGAGAAGCTCTCTGACAACAATATAAGTCGTGGTTCATCGATCGTCTCAACTTTATTACACACTCTTGGTCGAGCTTGTAACTTCTGCGGTGAAAGGGAGAGAAACAGAGAGATGGGGAAGTGGGTAGGAAAGATTAAGTGGAAGAGAGAAAGAAAGAAGAGAAAGGGGGAAGAAAGTGAGGATAGTGTCAGAAAAAGAAGATGGGAGATGAGAAAGAGGGAAAAACAGGAGAGATAAAGGTGAAAAAGTTGAAAAGAGAGGGGGAGAGAGATGCAAGGAGTCGAGAGAGAGAGTAACAAGAAGCAGGATGAGAGATGCCTGAAAAGGTTAAGTGAGAGAGTCTTAAGATGAGGGAGTGAGAGAATACTTGAAGTGTATATAGGAAGACAACATGACAGAAGATCTCATCATCAGTATCATAGCTAAGACATTACCTGTTTATATATATATATATATATATATATATATATATATATATATATATATATATATGTCGTGCCGAATATGTAAAACTGGTCAATTAGCAAGAACTCATTTAAAATTAAGTCCTTTCTAAAATTTTCTCTTATACGTTTAAAGATATATTTATTTTCATTAATGTTGATGTAAAAATTTATAATTTTTCACCAAAGGAAACTTAGAAAACTTACCTAACCTTATTATAACAAGAACAATTTATTTTAGCCTAATCCAATTAAATATATTTTAGATTTGTTTACAATAATTTAATACTAAACAAACACAGTGAAATACATTTTTTTTTCGCTAGGTTCAGAATGATTTTGGCGAAATTATTGCATACACAAATTTTCACTTGTCCTATATGGCAAGATGAGCGTTGCTATTTAGGTCAAGATCGCAAGTTCTGCCTATTCGGCACGACATATATATATATATATATATATATATATATATATATATATATATATATATATATATATATATATATATATAAATTTTACTTCTATTTTCATTTTCTGAAATATATTGTCCTTCTAATCTTTATAAATAAAAGTGATTCAATTTAAAAAAAGAAATTTGGGCTTATTTTTGCTGTGATTTGAAAATATCTTCGTGTTTCAGTATATTGTATTTAAGAAAAATATTCCCATTTTAAATGTTTATTTTAGTTTAATTTATATCTCCATCCACTACTGCTGGTAGTAGTAGTAGTGATACTAGTACTACTAATAGTAGTAGTACTACTACTATTAGTAGTGGTAATAATACTACTGCTACAGTTGCTGCTATGGTACTGCTACTACTGTGACCGGTACTACTGCTGCTACTACTGCTATTGATGCCGTTGCTGCTACTACTACTACTACTACTACTACTACTATTACTACTACTACTATTACTACTACCACTATTACTACTACCACTTTCACTGGGGGTAGTCAATTGTCATCAGGTAGTTAAAGGTGTTACCTCATAATATCTCTGACCACTGTCAAAGTCTCCATGGAATTCACTTTCCCAGCTCCACTACTGCAAGCACAAGTTATTTCAGTGGTGATGCGGTGTCTGGCTGTCATATATACCAGCTGACAGCACTGCCATATATACCAGCTGACAGCACTGTCATATATACCAGCTGACAGCACTGCCATATATACCAGCTGACAGCACTGCCATATATACCAGCTGACAGCACTGCCATATATACCAGCTGACAGCACTGTCATATATACCAGCTGACAGCACTGCCATATATACCAGCTGACAGCACTGCCATATATACCAGCTGACAGCACTGCCATATATACCAGCTGACAGCACTGCCATATATACCAGCTGACAGCACTGTCAGTACAAGTAAAGATGAGGAATTTTGTACACACAAGACCATAGTTTTGTTTTAACATTCTTGCTCTCAGAACGAATGTACAATTATGTACACTGTGCACAATGGATAAGGAATCGTTAAAGCTATAACTAAAGCACACGAATAGGGAAGGACAGGACTGATAAACAGGAAAACAGACCGAGGCAGGTGACGGTCTAAGGGTTTGGTCTATTCCAATTTGCTTTTTCAGAATGTGCGCTTACCTGAATGCACACATACTGGCGAGTCATGACCAACTGTGCCTAAGGCTGGCCATGATGACAACAGGAATATGGTTTTGTGTAATGAATATCGAATACAAGATGAGTTACACTAAGCGTATGTTACACATACTACAGCCAGACTATGATGAAGGGCATTTTGTGTATATCCTCAGGCCTTTGTTTAAAAAAACGATTTAACTATCACAGAGCAAATATAATTATTTGTTCTGTGATAGTTGAATCGTTTTTTTAAAGTACTTCAGTTCATTTACGCAAATAACAGCGTAAGTGTTGGCAAAAAAAGTTACTCTCATTTGTCACTGTTGTTGATGGTTTTGTTGCGTTTGTATAGAAGCGCTAAACCCAGAGAAGAAAAACCAATCCCTGGGAGTGGGAGGCGTTCAGGTTGGATCTGTGGAAGGGAAGGGTGCCTGAAATTCCTTGGAATAAAAGCCCGCCACCGGCATCAAGGTTATCCTGTACTTTCTGCAAGAGTGATGGACTGAACACATCGATTCCAGGCTGAGGGACTGATTACCTCAAACTCATCCTCTCCCTACCCATTTCTTTGTATTGGACTGATGAAGTCACTGTGTGGCCAAATGTTTCTTCATTAAAGATTCCCATATGTTGCATAAGTGTCTCAATCTTCGGCATCAAGGTTGTTTAGTGTGTTTGTGTTATGATGCCTTGCACCTCAAGTACTTCCTCTTGCATCAAAGTTCACCGTCTGCTTAGTATCTCTGAAGTTTTAAATAAGGTCTTGTCACAATCCACGCTTAAGCGTAAATTGATTTAGCCTTTGAAGGTTATCACCCATAATGTGTTTCTTTGCTATTTGTCATCGTCTTTAGTGCGATTTGGGGACCAAAATCGAGTATTGTGGATGCGGTTTCAAGTTTGTTTCTTGCTCGATATTTCCACGTTGAACAGCATAGATTTTAATGACCTTTTTAACTCTTTTGTTTTGCCACTTGTTTGGTGGGGTTTTAAATGTCAGGAGAATTTTGAAAATGAGTTGCTTATCATCTGACTGAGGCTTGCTTGTTTACTGGCCAACCTAAGTGAAAAAAAAATTTAATATCATCATCTTTGAGGGAGATGACAGCAGGGTAGGGGAGATGAGAATAGTGTGAGGGAGAAGACAGCATTGTGAGGGAGATGACAGGATAGTAAGGGAGATGAGAGTAGGGTAAGTGAGATGACAGTAGGGTAAGGGAGATGACAGCAGGGTGAGGGAGATGACAGCATAGTGAGGGGGATGACAGGATAGTGAGGGAGATGAGAGCAGGGTAAGGGAGATGACACCAGTGTGAGGGAGATGACAGCAGTGTGAGGGAGATGACAGCAGGGTGGGAGAGATGCCAGTAGGGTGAGGAAGATGACAGTGTGGGGGAGATGACAGTAGTGTGAGGGAGATGACAGGAGGGTGAGGATGATGACAACAGTGTGAGGGAGATGATAGCAAGGTGAGGGAGATGATAGCAAGGTGAGGGAGATGACAGCAGTGTAAGAGAGATGACAGCAGTGTGAGAGATGACAGCAGTGTGAGAGATGACAGCAGGGTAAGGAAGATAACAGCGAAGACAGTTGAACAATATTTGTTCCTTGCCACTTATTGTGCTGTCTCTTAGTGTAAATTACAAAGATTAGCGGTGTGAAAACCAACTCCTGAGGAACCCCACTTGTCACATTGACCCAGTGTGATACTTTGCCCTTTAAAACTGCGTGCTGATTGTTGTTGGTCTGCGGTTCGTCCCGTACCAGGCGAATTTTCCTTAACATCCTTCAATATAGCACCTATGTCAAGTTTACTGGAGGGAGAGAGAGAGAGAGAGAGAGAGAGAGAGAGAGAGAGAGAGAGAGAGAGAGAGAGAGAGAGAGAGAGAGAGAGAGAGAGAGAAGCTACAGGAGAGCAAGTTGAGGGCGTGGAAGTGGCGGAGCGGAAGAGAGGAAGATTAAGGTGAAGTAGGAATCAGAGGGAGCAAGGATGTGTTGAGAGGACACGAGGAAGGCAGGAAGGGAGGGAGAAGGGAAGGTTGAGAAAAGATCAGAGGAAGGGAGAGTGAATACGAGAAATTACGAGGAGAAAGGGATGGAATCAAGGATACAAGGAGAGGAGGCTAACGATGAGACGGAGAGGGAGAGTGAAGGCGAGAGAGAGGAAGCGAAGAAAGAGATAGATCAAAGAAAAGAGGAAATAAGTGATAAAGGGAAATGCAAGAAAAACCGAGATAAGAGGGAGAGAGATAAAGGAGGAGGAGGGTATTATGGAGAATGAGAGAAAGAGAATGGTGACATGCTGCAAAATAAGATTATTGAGAAATCGAGGGAGGTGAAGTAGGGAGAGAAAGTATGAAGGGATTATTAAGAAAGGAAGAGACGGAACAAGGGAGAAGGAATGGGATAAAATGAGTAGGTAGGAGGAAGGGTGAGAGACATAACTGGTTAGTGTGTTTTAAAAAAAAATGATGATCACGGTGTTTGGAGAAAAAAAATGGAGGATGTTGTTGAAGATGGAATAATGGGTGTTGGAAATGGAATAATGGGTGCTGGAAAAGGAATATTTGGTGTTGATGTAATAATGGGTACTGGAGAAAGAATGGTAGGTGTTGGAGATGGATTAATGTATGTCGGAGATGGATAATGGGTGCTGGAAAAGAAATTGTATTGGAGAACGAATAGTTGAATGCCAGAGTGCGATTACCGTAGAGTAATAAACTTGGTAATGCCCGAAACCAATAGACCCGCCACTCCATCTCCCATTCACCAAATTCTTCTCTGGTCCTTCAAACGGTTTTTTAATTCATTCACATCTCTGTTTTGTCTCGTCTGTCTGACAACATTATTTGCTGAACGCTATTAATATTTTATAAGTGCATCCGCCTCCCACACTCACGGTCGTGGGTAATTCACTGTTCCTTCATTGATCTAATACATATCAGCTGGGACTCGAGTCCTGGAGGTGGAAAGTAGAGTGCCTGCACTCTATTGGAGGGGTCTGGGATATTTGCTGTTTATAGGACATCTAAACTGTCATGTCTGCGCTCCTCTGGCAAGACAATGATAGTGTGAATAATGGTGAAAGTGCTTCTCTTTTCGGGTCACCCCGCCTCAGTGGGAGACAGCCAGCCTGCTAAAAAAATATCAGTATTAGTAGGGCTTGTCCTGACATGTTGGTATTAATGGTGACGATAATATCTATTGAATGTTGGTATTAATGGTGATGATAATGGTGATATCAATTGTATGTTGATATTAATGAGGATATCTATTGTATGTTGGTATTAATTGTGATGATATTAATTGTATGTTGGTATTAATGGTGACGATAATATCTATTGAATGTTGGTATTAATGGTGATGATAAAGGTAATGAAAATGATGATATCTCTTGTTGTTGGTCTTTTTCTTTTTTTCCTTCTTCGTCTCCTCCTAATTCATCTATTTTTTCTTCTCGTTTAACAGCTGTTCTTTCTACTGCTAGTTTGACACCAGAGACCTCCTGTAAAATTACTTAAAATAGCATAAGTGCTATTGTTAAGGTCACTTGTATTGTCACTTTCACTTGTGCTACCAGTCACTTGTACTACCAGTCACTTGTACTACCAGTCACTTGTACTACCAGTCACTTGTACTACCAGTCACTTGTACTACCAGTCACTTGTACTACTAGTCACTTGTACTACCAGTCACTTGTACTACCAGTCACTTGTAATACCAGTCACTTGTACTACCAGTCACTTGTACTACCAGTCACTTGTAATACCAGTCACTTGTACTACCAGTCACTTGTACTACCAGTCACTTGTACTACCAGTCACTTGTAATACCAGTCACTTGTACTACTAGTCACTTGTACCAATAGTCACTTGTACTACCAGTTACTTGTACTACGTCACTTGTACTAGCAGTCACTTGTACTACAAGTCACTTGTGCTACCAGTCACTTGTGCTACCAGTCACTTGTACTACCAGTCACTTGAACTACCTGTCACTTGTACTACCAGTCACTTGTACTACCAGTCACTTGCACTACCAGTCACTTGTACTACCAGTCACTTGTTCTACCAGTCACTTGTGCTACCAGTCACTTGTGCTACCAGTCACTTGTACTACCAGTCACTTGTACTACCTGTCACTTGTACTACCTGTCACTTGTGCTACCAGTCACTTGTACTACCAGTCACTTGTACTACCGGTCACTTGTACTACCGGTCACTTGCACTACCGGTCACTTGTACTACCGGTCACATGCACTACTGGCCGCTTGTACTACTGGCCACTTGTACTACCAGTCACTTGTACTACGTCACTTGTACTACGTCACTTGTACTACCAGTCACTTGTGCTACCAGTCACTTTTACTACCGGTCACTTGTACTACCGGTCACTTGTACTACCGGTCACTTGTACTATCGGTCAAATGTACTACCAGTCACTTGTACTACCGGTCACTTGTACTACCGGTCACTTGTACTACCAGTCACTTGTACTACCAGTCACTTGTACCACCAGTCACTTGTACCACCAGTCACTTGTACTACCAGTCACTTGTGCTACCAGTCACTTGTGCTACCAGTCACTTGTACTACCGGTCACTTGTACTACCGGTCACTTGTGCTACCAGTCACTTGTACTACCGGTCACTTGTACTACCAGTCACTTGTACTACCCGTCACTTGTACTACCAGTCACTTGTACTACCGGTCACTTGTACTACCAGTCACTTGTACTACCAGTCACTTGTACTACCGGTCACTTGTACTACCAGTCACTTGTGCTACCAGTCACTTGTGCTACCAGTCACTTGTACTACCAGTCACTTGTGTTACCAGTCACTTGTACTACCAGTCACTTGTACTACCAGTCACTTGTACTACCACTCACTTGTACTACCACTCACTTGTGCTACCAGTCACTTGTGCTACCAGTCACTTGTGCTACCAGTCACTTGTATTACCACTCACTTGTACTACCAGTCACTTGTACTACCGGTCACTTTTCACTTGTACTACCAGTCACATGTACTACCTGTCACTTGTACTACCGGTCACTTGTACTACCGGTCACTTGTACTACCGGTCACTTGTACTACCAGTTACTTGTACTACCAGTTACTTGTACTACCAGTCACTTGTACTACCAGTCACTTGTACTACCAATCACTTGTACTACCGGTCACTTGTACTACCAGTCATTTGTACTACCAGCCACTTGTACTACCAGTCACTTATACTACCAGTCACTTGTACTACCAGTCACTTGTACTACCAGTCACTTGTACTACCAGTCACTTGTACTACCAGTCACTTATACTACCAGTCACTTGTACTACCAGTCACTTGTACTACCAGTCACTTGTACTACCGGTCACTTGTACTACCAGTCACTTGTACTACCAGTCACTCGTACTACCAGTCACTTGTTCTACCGGTCACTTGTACTACCAGTCACTCGTACTATCACTACCACAGTTCTTGCCACAATATAAACACAAATAACTATATTACGTATTGACGATACGTTAAGTTCGTTCGATTCGCACATCACCATGAGGGAACTAGGAAGGGGGGGGGGGTATTTAAGTTCGATCCGAGGAAGGGGAGGGTGGCTCAGTCCATTCCCTGAATCGAGAGCCCTTCAGCGGCACCCAGGCCCCCTCCTTGAAGGGTGCCAACACTACAACACTCACACCTAAGCCGATCAGATCTTCTTTCAACCGCATTTTTAAGGGATCGAAAACACTAAAGCCTATTAAGTCAATTATCATTCCGTCTGTTTATTCTTGATATTTATTTGATTCTCTCTGTTTTCTAATTTCTTAACTATTTCATTTTTTAACTGCTTTGAGTTCTTGTTTTTTCTGTTATTCTCTTTCTCTTCTCATTCTCCCTCTCTCTCTCACTCTTTCTCTTTTCTTTTCATTTATTGCTTTCCTGTTCATTCATTTGCATATTATCTCCCTTTTTCTCTTTGCTTACTTCATTTATTTATGCTGTTTAATTTCTTAATCGCTTTTCCCTATTCCTTTCTTTATGTACTCTCCGTCTTGTCACTTCCGGCACTTGCCCTGTAATTTGTTTTCCTGTCCTCTCCCTTCCTCCTCCACTTCCCTTTTCCTTTCCATAAATTTCTCCTGTCTCCTTCCTTTACGTAGTTTTCTTCTCTTAAGTGTTTCTCCTATGACTTTCTATACCTAGCTTATATCCTTCTTTTCCCCTTCTGATTTCTTTGTCTCTCTCTCCCATCTTCTTTCTCCTTTATTTTTATTTCTTCTCCCTACTCTATGCCTTTCTTTCCCTTTTCTAGATCTTTCCCTCTTCTAGGCCTTTCTTTCCCTCTTCTAGGCCTTTCCTTCTTCTAGGCCTTTCTTTTCCTCTTCTAGGCCTTTCCCTCTTCTAGGCCTTTCTTTCCATCCTCTAGGCTTTCATTTCCCTCTAGACCTTCATTTTTTTCTGGGCCTTCATTTTTTCTCGTTTAGGCCTTCACTCCCCTCTTGTAGGTCTTCCTTTTTCTCATCTAGGCCTTCATTTCCCTCTCCCTTCTGTAGGCCTTCATTTCCATCTCTTTCCCTTCTGTAGGCCTTCATTTCCCTCTTTCCCTTCTGTAGGCCTTCCTCTCTCTCCTCTAGGCTTTCATTTTCTTCTAACTCTCATTTATCTCCTCTAGGCCTTTTCCCTCTAGGCCTTCCTTTCCCTCCTGTAGGTCTTCCTTTATCTCCCTCTGTGTTTTCGTTTTCCCTGCCCTATGGAGCTCCACGTCTTCCAGCACCTCGCTCGTCTTCTAGCACCTCGCTCGTCTTCCAGCACCTCGCTCGTCTTCCAGCACCTCTCTCGTCTTCCAGCACCTCGCTCGTCGTCTTCCAGCACCTCGCTCGTCTTCTAGCGCCTCGCTCGTCTTCCAGCACCTCGCTCATCTTCCAGCACCTCGCACGTCTTCCAGCACCTCGCTCGTCTTTCATCACCTCGCACGTCTTCCAGCACCTCGTATTCCTTCCAGCACCTCGTATTCCTTCCAGCACCTCGCACTCCTTCCAGCACCTCGCACTCCTTTCAGCACCTCGCTCACTCAGAAGACAGAACACTGGCAAGATAAAACACGGGCCTCAGCTGTGTTGAAGGGACGCACGTGTTTAATTAGACATTTTTAACAGTAAATATGGGTTGGGGGGCAGGGAATGTCCACTGGGGAGGGGGAATTAAGGAAAATTTCAGTGACTCGTAAATCTACCTGAAAATTTAAAGGGCGGTAGGGGACATAAATGGCCAGAGAAGTAAAAAAAAATAAAAGGCCAACATGCCCTCCTTTTATAGATGCAGCTTGCCTTAGTAGACCAGAGAGACCAGGTCGTCGGGTGCTACCAACTCGGGACATATTTTCCAGGTCCCAGCTGGCTGGGGCTGGGAACTCGTTGCTGGGAGAGCCTGCTAGGGCTTACAGAGATCCTGCGAGATGATGGAAGAGGACATGTATGGGATGGAGGGAGGGAGAGGATAAAATAGGAGGAAGAGAAGGAAAAGGAGGAGGAAGAAAAGGAAAAAGAGGAAAAGAAGGAAGAGATAGAATGAGGGGAAGGTAGAAGAATTAGAAGGAGAAATAGAAGAAGTAGAAGAAGTCGTAGTAGATCAAGAATTTGAAGAAGAAACGAATAATAAAAAAAAGGAAAAGAAAAAAAACATGAGGACTAGAGAGAGGAGGAGGAGGAGGAGAGGAAGAGTGAGACACAAGAGGGTCATCCTTCAGCCACTCCAGCAGGAGGAGGAGGAGGAGGAGGAGGCTGAGGCTGTGGATACGAGGGAGTGAGGGAGAGATTATTGCGCCATCACAGAGCAGAGTGTATGGATGCTTAGTAGGCACGAGAGGAGAGTGTGTATGGGCGGCCGGGGAATATATCTCCCGAATAGCAGAACCTTGTATGATGTATAAGTGGGAAAAGGTGTTGCGAGAAGTGTATGGGTGGGTAAGAGATGGGAATTATGGGAGAAAGGGTCGGCAGAGGGTGGGTGAAATTATGGAAGAGTGAGGGGGCAAGGGAGGGAAGGAGAGGAATCTTGTTTATTCGTTTAAGCTAATTTACGCGGTGGGTGGATAGGGAATCGGGATGGGAAGACTAGGGAGGGCTCGGTAGCGTCGAAATGAATGTAAAATTTATGGTCAATAAAACAGCTGTGGGAGGTCGAATGTCTGGTTTGAGTGGTCGATAAACAGAACTTGTGTGGTACCACTGAACCAAAACACCAGGTGGTTGATTGGGGATGGGGGGGGGGGTGGAGGAAGGAGGGACAAGTACGGTCGAAAGTGTGAACATGTTAGGTCGATGGTGTGAACATGTTAGGTCGATAGTGTGAACATGTTAGGTCGATAGTGTGAACATGTTAGGTCGATAGTGTGAACATGTTAGGTCGATAGTGTGAACATGTTAGGTCGATAGTTTGAACAAGTAGGGTTGATGGAGTGGACATTTGGGGTTGATAAACTATATATGTAAGTCTGATGAAGTGGAAAAATGCAAGATAGAAGAGGCGCAGGAAATAAGAGACAAGGGAGAAAAATGGGCATAGGACACAGGAAAGAGAAGGGAGGCGAGAAAAGAAAGGAGGGAAGAGAGAAAATAGAAGGGAGGAGAGAAGAGAGAGAGAGAGAGAGGTAAGGGGAAGGATAGAAGGTAGGGAAGATATGAGAGGGAAGGGCATACCTGGATTATACCTGGAGGGTATTACGGGGGTCAACGCCCCCGCGGCTCGGTCCGTAACCAGGCCGCGGGTAAGGGAGAAAAACAACAGAGTATTATGAAGGTCAAAAAAAAAATACAAAAATAACAGAGCAGCATCGGAGGGTTGAAATCCTGCAACAAACGAGGGATTTGAAACCATTATAACCTTCTCAGAGTGCGGCTCCTTCCCCCTCACCCAACATTCTCTCAGATACAAAACACAAATCGCACCCTCTTCCCTCCGACTACATCCCTGTGGCTTCAAAATCTCTTTGTTTTAGATTTTAGAGTCAAGAGAGATTGATAGTCCAAAATAAACCTTTTGGATACTGCTGTGTTTATACTATGACGCAAAAATAAGCTAAATGGTGAAAAACAACTGACACTAGACTGTATAATATGTTAACAACTGGCACTAGATCATATAATATGCTAAATGGTACTAGATCACATAAAATGCTAACAACTGGCGCTAGATCATATATGCTAACAAGACAGCGAGACAGCCATGCTGACTCCAGAACAACACATACCAAATATTGCGATTCCAGAACAACTATGTAATAGCAATTAATGGTACGAGATATGGAAACGATAGTAAAGAGAAAAAGCTTTGGTGAGGACATTTTGCCCATGTAGTTGAACTCTATCACGTAAAAAACAGATAAACCGGGAAAGAAAAAATGAACGTATGGACAGAGAGTTGCAGTGAGGTCAACAACAATTGAGTTCACTAAAATGGTATAAAATACCGACAGATTGTTAGGTAAGACACATATGCAACAGTTAGGTATCTTTATTTTGAAACGTTTCGCCTACACAGTAGGCTTCTTCAGTCGAGTACAGAAAAGTTGATAGAAGCAGAAGATACTTGAAGACGATGTAATCAGTCCATCACCCTTAAAGTTTTGAGGTGGTCAGTCCCTCAGTCTGGAGAAGAGCATTGTTCCGTTGTCTGAAACGGAACAATGCTCTTCTCCAGACTGAGGGACTGACCACCTCAAAACTTTAAGGGTGATGGACTGATTACATCGTCTTCAAGTATCTTCTGCTTCTATCAACTTTTCTGTACTCGACTGAAGAAGCCTACTGTGTAGGCGAAACGTTTCAAAATAAAGATACCTAACTGTTGCATATGTGTCTTACCTAACAACAATTGAGTTGCGCGTCAAGTCACATTGATTCTTAAGTATCGAAGTAACTGTCAGACAAGAGGTCGACCTGAGTTGAAGGAGCCGTTATTTTGGATGAATTTATTGGAGATACTAATGAGTGCTGATTCCAGGCATCTTCTCTGGGTGTCGTTTTCTTTGGCAGTAAGTTTTGCATCATTCCAGTTCTTTACTTGGTTGTGGAATTTACGGTGTACTATGCAGGTGTTGTTAATGTTCTATATTTTGCTGGCATATTGGTATAGGGCGATGTGTTTGTGAAAATTTCTGAATGTTTCTCCCAGGTTGATTTTGTCACAATTGTTACATGGGATTCTGTATTTCCCTACAGTAGTAACGTTGGTCTAGTTTCTGTCTGGAAATGTCTGAGCTCACAACAGAAAGTATATAGAACATATGCAGGATGCATTTTCTTATAGCTGGGACATTACTAGGCTGCTAATGCGTGTTGCAAATCCCGGGTGGACAATGAGGATATCCTCAAGAACCCTAAAGGGGATAAAGTATTGACACGGTTCAAAGTATCCCATTTCCACCAACGCTGAAGTAACTGAGAACTGGACACTCAGCTATATAATGGTAAAGGTCGTGTGTCTCCTCTTTTCACCGAGCTTACACTTTAAATAAGCGATGGAAGGTTCACCTGTGACTGCCTGAATCTGCATCAGCTCACTATATCCCAACCTGAGTCTGGCAGTCACCGTGCCACAGTCTAGTAGACTTTTCATATTGCCCATACAAAATTTTCTGACTTGAACGGTTCATAATGCCTGATATTAGCGCTCTCAGGTCTCTGAGTATCTGCTAGGTAAATGGACACAGATGCCACTAATGTGACTTTTTTTTGTGGCAACGTTTCGCTCTTCAGGGGCTTTGTCAAACCGTTACAAACATTACAAGGACACGGCCTGCCAAAGCTCCTGAAGAGCGAAACTTTGTCACAATAACTATTACAGTAATTGCACTTATGCCCATTTACCTAACATTTCGTCGCTAATCATACCATTATTACCTTCAGCAGGATAATTATAACAATGGATAAAGGGATGCCTAATTATAAATCCATCTCCGATCTTTCACAGCGGAGGCAGCTCCTCTGCCAGCGCCATCATGATTACTGATTCATATGTGGGAAGGTATCCAGACAAATAATATTGATGTCATTTTTAAAGAAGTTCCTGGTATCCATTTTATGAGTTGGATTTTCAAGTAAACGAAGAGAAAACTTGGAGTCCCAGATTACCCCTCCGTTTTAAACATAATGCAGTTGAAGTTCAATGCAGTTAGTTCTAGTAGTGATGAACTAATCAGTCTAATGATACTAGTCTTTATGCACGCATTATCTTCGTGTATTTTGCAGGCTGCTGCAGTGCAATCCGTAGTCTGCTAGACTGAGCAATCAGTGTGAGCATGGTGTTTACTAAGCCGCAAGGAATCTACATGCGAAGCACTAGTTTCGACCACTGCTGTTTTAAGGATTAGTGGAGTCTCATTGTTCTTAGCTCGAGGCGTGTATGATATCCGTACACTGGGTAGTGAGTAGGGAGAGATTAAGTATATTCAGGTATACACAAATACAGTTACACAGATTATCATACACAGCAGCATATGTGTAGAGAACCTGGGATGACCCAGAAAAGTCAGACCAAGCGATTAATTTCCTTTAATACTGATTAATTAATACGGATGCTCAGTTTGATTAAATTACTCACTTTTGTCTTCAGTTAATTGGCGTATAGACCGAACTGGTATGACGCAGGCATGAAACAACACATCCCTGAAAGGTGCTGGAGACGTCGGATCTTTCAAGATCATAGCACAGAAGACAGTGTCTAACCCTACCAATCCTTCATATACAGCAGGAACTTAAGTTCTTCATTGATGTTTATGACTCTAATGGCCGTTTTCTGAATTATTTTAAGTTTGTTTGGGAAAGTGTATAGAAAGTTAATCAAATGTAAAACAGTGATCACTGAGAAATGAGAGGAACATTATGTAGAAAAACGTTGTGTATACGAGGGTAATGCAGGTATTCTTACAAGGCCTGGTCTCAGATCGGGGAGCGGGGGCGTTGACCCCCGAAGCCCTCTCCAGGTATACTCCAGGTATACGAGTGTTCTAGGGGGTTTAAGTCTCTCTTCAAGTTTGCGGTGTAGGTTACAACATCGTTATTGATGCAAATTCATAAATATTTGCACTGTTTACGGAACTCAGCGTCCAATTTATTGATGTAGTTCTTTCTGTCGACACGTGAAGACCAGTTAGTAGGAAGAGAAGTGAATGGAGAGAGGGAAGCAAAGAGCGAAGCAGGGAGAGAGAAAGGAATCAAAGAGGAAGAGGAAAGAGAAAGGAATCAAAGAGGAAGAGAAGAGAGAATAAAGGAAGAATTGGAGGGAGAAAAAGGGTAGGGAGGGAGGTATTTAGGAAAGGTCGAAGCCGGTAGGTAGAGAGGATGATAAGCTAATGTCTTTAATAAGCTCGACCAGATGAAAAACTCCACAAAATACATGTAAAGGAATTAAATGCAAAAAAAGGGCAGATGAATATTTGACTTCCTTACGAATAAGACAAAGATTACGAGTAAATTGGAAACAATGTGGGGCTGCCACAGGGAGAAGGTAGGTTCCTCAAGGCAGACTGCTCGCCCTGTGAAGAATACCTCCTTTGTATAATCTCATTCAGTATACAACACATTATATATCCTGTAATCATGCGAACACCAATCAGCACCTTCAGTCCTCTTAAGTTGTATCACGGAAGAAAGTGAGGCTATGTTCTCTAAACTAAGTTTTTGGTATAAGGTTATTGACGTCTTTTAGATGGTGTATGAAGTAACATTCAAACTAGTAATGGAGGAGGGATAATGAGGGAGGAGGAGAAGGAGAGACGGTGATAAAGGAAGGAGGAGTGTGACGGAGTGCTCCAGAGAGTCAATTGAGCCTGAACCAGACTGCAGTTAACAGCTGTGAGAGCCACATCACTGTAGTGAACTGTGTCTCCATGGTGCTGGGCATCCTCTGTGCATGAGAACTCTCTCTCCATGGTGCTGGGCACCCTCTGTGCATGAAAACTCTCTGTGGTGCTGGGTATCCTGTGCATGAGAACTCTTTCTCCACGGTGCTGGGTATCCTCTGTGCATGAGGACACTCTTTCCATGGTGCTGGGTATCCTCTATGCTTGAGAACTGTCTCCACGGTGCTGGGTATCTATGCTTGAGAACTGTGTCTCCACGGTGCTGGGTATCTTTGGTTGAGAACTGTGTCTCCACGGTGCTGGGTATCTATGCTTGAGAACTGTGTCTCCACGGTGCTGGGTATCTATGGTTGAGAACTGTCTCCACGGTGCTGGGTATCTATGGTTGAGAACTGTGTCTCCACGGTGCTGGGTATCTATGCTTGAGAACTGTGTCTCCACGGTGCTGGGTATCTATGGTTGAGAACTGTGTCTCCACGGTGCTGGGTATCTATGGTTGAGAACTGTTTCTCCACGGTGCTGGGTATCTATGGTTGAGAACTGTCTCTCCACGGTGCTGGGTATCTATGGTTGAAAACTGTGTCTCCACGGTGCTGGGTATCTATGGTTGAGAACTGTGTCTCCACGGTGCTGGGTATCTATGGTTGAGAACTGTCTCCACGGCGCTGGGTATCTATGGTTGAGAACTGTCTCCACGGTGCTGGGTATCTATGGTTGAGAACTGTCTCCACGGTGCTGGGTATCTATGGTTGAGAACTGTGTCTCCACGGTGCTGGGTATCTATGGTTGAGAACTGTGTCTCCACAGTGCTGGGTATCTATGCTTGAGAACTGTGTCTCCACGGTGCTGGGTATCTATGGTTGAGAACTGTCTCCACGGTGCTGGGTATCTATGGTTGAGAACTGTCTCCACGGTGCTGGGTATCTATGGTTGAGAACTGTGTCTCCACGGTGCTGGGTATCTATGCTTGAGAACTGTGTCTCCACGGTGCTGGGTATCTATGGTTGAGAACTGTGTCTCCACGGTGCTGGGTATCTATGCTTGAGAACTGTGTCTCCAGGGTGCTGGGTATCTATGCTTGAGAACTGTGTCTCCACGGTGCTGGGTATCTATGCTTGAGAACTGTGTCTCCACGGTGCTGGGTATGTATGCTTGAGAACTGTCTCTCCACGGTGCTGGGTATCTAAGGTTGAGAACTGTCTCTCCACGGTGCTGGGTATCTATGGTTGAGAACTGTCTCCACGGTGCTGGGTATCTATGGTTGAGAACTGTGTCTCCACGGTGCTGGGTATCTATGGTTGAGAACTGTGTCTCCACGGTGCTGGGTATCTATGCTTGAGAACTGTGTCTCCACGGTGCTGGGTATCTATGGTTGAGAACTGTGTCTCCACGGTGCTGGGTATCTATGGTTGAGAACTGTTTCTCCACGGTGCTGGGTATCTATGGTTGAGAACTGTCTCTCCGCGGTGCTGGGTATCTATGGTTGAGAACTGTGTCTCCACGGTGCTGGGTATCTATGGTTGAGAACTGTGTCTCCACGGTGCTGGGTATCTATGGTTGAGAACTGTGTCTCCACGGTGCTGGGTATCTATGGTTGAGAACTGTGTCTCCACGGTGCTGGGTATCTATGGTTGAGAACTGTCTCCACGGTGCTGGGTATCTATGGTTGAGAACTGTCTCCACGGTGCTGGGTATCTATGGTTGAGAACTGTGTCTCCACGGTGCTGGGTATCTATGGTTGAGAACTGTGTCTCCACGGTGCTGGGTATCTATGGTTGAGAACTGTGTCTCCACGGTGCTGGGTATCTATGGTTGAGAACTGTGTCTCCACGGTGCTGGGTATCTATGGTTGAGAACTGTGTCTCCACGGTGCTGGGTATCTATGGTTGAGAACTGTGTCTCCACAGTGCTGGGTATCTATGCTTGAGAACTGTGTCTCCACGGTGCTGGGTATATATGGTTGAGAATTGTCTCCACGGTGCTGGGTATCTATGCTTGAGAACTGAGTCTCCACGGTGCTGGGTATCTATGGTTGAGAACTGTCTCCACGGTGCTGGGTATCTATGGTTGAGAACTGTCTCCACGGTGCTGGGTATCTATGGTTGAGAACTGTGTCTCCACGGTGCTGGGTATCTATGGTTGAGAACTGTGTCTCCACGGTGCTTGGTATCTATGGTTGAGAACTGTGTCTCCACGGTGCTGGGTATCTATGGTTGAGAACTGTCTCCACGGTGCTGGGTATCTATGCTTGAGAACTGTCTCCACGGTGCTGGGTATCTATGCTTGAGAACTGTCTCCACGGTGCTGGGTATCTATGGTTGAGAACTGTCTCCACGGTGCTGGGTATCTATGGTTGAGAACTGTCTCCACGGTGCTGGGTATCTATGGTTGAGAACTGTCTCCACGGTGCTGGGTATCTATGGTTGAGAACTGTCTCCACGGTGCTGGGTATCTATGGTTGAGAACTGTCTCCACGGTGCTGGGTATCTATGGTTGAGAACTGTCTCCACGGTGCTGGGTATCTATGGTTGAGAACTGTCCCCACGGTGCTGGGTATCTATGGTTGAGAACTGTCTCCACGGTGCTGGGTATCTATGCTTGAAAACTGTCTCCACGGTGCTGGGTATCTATGCTTGAGAACTGTCTCCACGGTGCTGGGTATCTATGGTTAAGAACTGTGTCTCCACGGTGCTGGGTATCTATGGTTGAGAACTGTGTCTCCACGGTGCTGGGTATCTATGGTTGAGAACTGTGTCTCCACGGTGCTGGGTATCTATGGTTGAGAACTGTGTCTCCACGGTGCTGGGTATCTATGGTTGAGAACTGTGTCTCCACGGTGCTGGGTATCTATGGTTGAGAACTGTGTCTCCACGGTGCTGGGTATCTATGGTTGAGAACTGTGTCTCCACGGTGCTGGGTATCTATGGTTGAGAACTGTGTCTCCACGGTGCTGGGTATCTATGGTTGAGAACTGTGTCTCCACGGTGCTGGGTATCTATGCTTGTGAACTGTCTCCACGGTGCTGGGTATCTATGGTTGAGAACTGTGTCTCCACGGTGCTGGGTATCTATGGTTGAGAACTGTGTCTCGACGGTGCTGGGTATCTATGGTTGAGAACTGTGTCTCCACGGTGCTGGGTATCTATGCTTGTGAACTGTCTCCACGGTGCTGGGTATCTATGGTTGAGAACTGTGTCTCCACGGTGCTGGGTATCTATGCTTGAGAACTGTGTCTCCACGGTGCTGGGTATCTATGGTTGAGAACTGTGTCTCCACGGTGCTGGGTATCTATGCTTGAGAACTGTGTCTCCACGGTGCTGGGTATCTATGCTTGAGAACTGTGTCTCCACGGTGCTGGGTATCTATGCTTGAGAACTGTGTCTCCACGGTGCTGGGTATGTATGCTTGAGAACTGTGTCTCCACGGTGCTGGGTATGTATGCTTGAGAACTGTGTCTCCACGATGCTGGGTATCTATGGTTGAGAACTGTGTCTCCACGGTGCTGGGTATCTATGGTTGAGAACTGTCTCCACGGCGCTGGGTATCTATGGTTGAGAACTGTCTCCACGGTGCTGGGTATCTATGGTTGAGAACTGTGTCTCCACGGTGCTGGGTATCTATGGTTGAGAACTGTCTCCACGGTGCTGGGTATCTATGGTTGAGAACTGTGTCTCCACGGTGCTGGGTATCTATGCTTGAGAACTGTGTCTCCACGGTGCTGGGTATCTATGCTTGAGAACTGTGTCTCCACGGTGCTGGGTATCTATGGTTGAGAACTGTCTCTCCACGGTGCTGGGTATCTATGGTTGAGAACTGTCTCCACGGTGCTGGGTATCTATGCTTGAGAACTGTGTCTCCACAGTGCTGTGTATCTATGGTTGAGAACTGTGTCTCCACGGTGCTGGGTATCTATGCTTGAGAACTGTGTCTCCACGGTGCTGGGTATCTATGCTTGAGAACTGTGTCTCCACGGTGCTGGGTATCTATGCTTGAGAACTGTGTCTCCACGGTGCTGGGTATGTATGCTTGAGAACTGTGTCTCCACGGTGCTGGGTATGTATGCTTGAAAACTGTGTCTCCACGATGCTGGGTATCTATGGTTGAGAACTGTGTCTCCACGGTGCTGGGTATCTATGGTTGAGAACTGTCTCCACGGCGCTGGGTATCTATGGTTGAGAACTGTCTCCACGGTGCTGGGTATCTATGGTTGAGAACTGTGTCTCCACGGTGCTGGGTATCTATGCTTGAGAACTGTCTCCACGGTGCTGGGTATCTATGGTTGAGAACTGTGTCTCCACGGTGCTGGGTATCTATGCTTGAGAACTGTGTCTCCACGGTGCTGGGTATCTATGCTTGAGAACTGTGTCTCCACGGTGCTGGGTATCTATGGTTGAGAACTGTCTCTCCACGGTGCTGGGTATCTATGGTTGAGAACTGTCTCCACGGTGCTGGGTATCTATGCTTGAGAACTGTGTCTCCACAGTGCTGTGTATCTATGGTTGAGAACTGTGTCTCCACGGTGCTGGGTATCTATGCTTGAGAACTGTGTCTCCACGGTGCTGGGTATCTATGGTTGAGAACTGTGTCTCCACGGTGCTGGGTATCTATGGTTGAGAACTGTGTCTCCACGGTGCTGGGTATCTATGGTTGAGAACTGTGTCTCCACGGTGCTGGGTATCTATGGTTGAGAACTGTCTCCACGGTGCTGGGTATCTATGGTTGAGAACTGTCTCCACGGTGCTGGGTATCTATGGTTGAGAACTGTCTCCACGGTGCTGGGTATCTATGGTTGAGAACTGTGTCTCCACGGTGCTGGGTATCTATGGTTGAGAACTGTGTCTCCACGGTGCTGGGTATCTATGGTTGAGAACTGTCTCTCCACGGTGCTGGGTATCTATGGTTGAGAACTGTCTCCACGGTGCTGGGTATCTATGGTTGAGAACTGTGTCTCCACGGTGCTGGGTATCTATGGTTGAGAACTGTGTCTCCACGGTGCTGGGTATCTATGGTTGAGAACTGTGTCTCCACGGTGCTGGGTATCTATGGTTGAGAACTGTGTCTCCACGGTGCTGGGTATCTATGGTTGAGAACTGTGTCTCCACGGTGCTGGGTATCTATGGTTGAGAACTGTCTCCACGGTGCTGGGTATCTATGGTTGAGAACTGTGTCTCCACGGTGCTGGGTATCTATGGTTGAGAACTGTGTCTCCACGGTGCTGGGTATCTATGGTTGAGAACTGTGTCTCCACGGTGCTGGGTATCTATGGTTGAGAACTGTGTCTCCACGGTGCTGGGTATCTATGAGTATTATATCCTCCAGTATCTCTAAGTACTAGCATTTCCCATCAATAATATCAGTTCTATTTACACAACCCGCACACAGGAGAGTGAAATTTATAACGACGTTTCGGTCCGACTTTGACCATTAACTAGTCACACGACCGAAACGTGGTAGTAAGAGCCATTCTCCAACGTGCGGGTTATTTGTGTATTGTCCCAGTCACTATATTGACCCTCTTTATTCTTTATCAGTCCTATTCCTTGTTACATTGTAATATTAATTAATTAAGATAGACGATAATTAAACATAATCGATTAGTTTGCCGGAGAGATTATATTATTATGTTTGTCTTAGTAAAAAAATAGTTTTTTTTTTTGTAAATTTTTTCTAGTCTTTCTTTAACCTGACGCATAAACTAGTGAAGATGGACATAGCAATTGAGTGAAGTTATATTTATGGAATTATACAAACGGGATGGAATTTGGTAATTTCTTTTTTTAATACAGCCGGATGGGAAATCATGGGGGGTTACCTATCCCCTCTTCTTTTTCACCCTTATTTTTTATCTAAGACAGACAGGGGCATAAATAATAGCATCACGCTATCCGTTGCTGTTGATACTAGAATCTGCATGAAAGTGGCGTCCAAAGGGGATACTGATATAAACAGACTCTTCCATGGGTCAGCCAGGACAAATTTCAGTTACTTATCTATGGAAAATTAAAAACTGAACCGGGTTACAAGACAAACTACAGCGTAAGAGACTTGGTAGTGACAATGTTACGTTGAAGAATCGTATTATCATAATGATATTGATAACTAAATGGATAAAAGTAAGCAGGATAGTTAGAACATGTTTAGGTCACTTGCTCTCTTGATGCTGGAATTTTGTTGTATAACAGCGGCCCCCTTTAAGGTAGGAAAAACTGGAAGAAGTACAGAGAATACTTTCTGCTTTTATAAATTTAGTGAAGCATCCGAACTACTGGTAACACTTGAAGGCCCTTGAGAGGCTGTCTTTGGAAAGTAGGCGAGAAATGTACATTATAGTCTTCACCTGGAAAACTCAGGGGGCATTGTTCTCAAATTTGCATACTGAAATCACTCACATGAAAACAAAAAGCTTGAAAAATGGCGCAAAGTATCTCCAATTAAAAGCAAAGGCGCACCGAGTACAATAAAAGGGCATTCAGTATGTGAAAAGGGGCCAAGAGTCTTTAACATGCTCCTCTTGTGCATAAGGGTAATTACCAAAAAACTCCCAGGCGTCTTGAAAAGTGAGTGATGAATTCCTCAAGTCAGTTCCTGATGAGCTGGGCTGTGGTGCATACGGTGGACTGCTTGTAGCTGGCACCAACATCATGGTCGGCAACCAGGAGGCATGATTTAGAATCAGGTCTAGGCGGCGATGAATCCCGAAATCGTCTCCAGGTAAAGGAAGTAAGGTAAGGTGGAGATGGAAGGGGAGGAAAGAGGAGATGGAGCAGGTAAGAGGGGGGGGGACATCAGGGGACAACAACAGCATCAGCTGACAGAGAGACAGGTGGCATTATAGATTATCGGAAATACCAGTACTGGCACTTCCTGCACAGTGCCACTCTCCCCTCCCCTTCCTTACCTCAGCGACAGTGCCTTTCCCTCTCACCCACACCTACAGCATCACTCCTCTGTCAACCCCATCTTCAGTCCCAGTCAACCCCCCCCCTCACCCCACCTATCGGGGCCACTCCCACCACCCAATCTACAGTGCCAGTCTTTGTTACCCTCACCTTCAGTGCACTCTCCGTCTAGTCCACCTACAGTGCCACTCCCCATCTCTGCTCCTACATTACCACTCCCCTTCTCTCCCCACGTGTCAGTTCCACAGTCCCTCCACTAGTAGATATCTGTCACAACCCAGAGGTTCTCTTTGCGGTTCAGTCATCGGGAGAGAAGTCCTTATAGTAACGAAGGCAACGAATAACATATTTCGTGGTATGGAATCTAGTACTGACTTGGATAGGAAGACATGAGGATAGGAAGACATGGGGATAGGAAGACATATGGATAGGAAGACAGATGATAGGAAGATGGGTCAAGAATGGCAATGTTACAACTGGAAGAACAAACTTGTGAGGGAGAAGGGTTGGATTTGAGAAAGACCCACCTAACATGGGCTAGCAGTCCTGCTGCAGTGCTCTTCCCATTCTAACGTTCTTATGCGGGTTATTTAACAGCTGGTGGTCTGTGGGGTCTATGCTTAGTAATAATGGTAGAATTTCGGATAAAATATTAGTTTAAAGGACAGAGATGCAACTGATGTGACATTTTATTGTGGCAACGTTTCGCTTTCCTGGAGAGCGAAACGTTGCCACAATAATAGTCACATTAGTTGAATCTTTGTCCCTTTATCTAACAGGGCGATTCTTAGTTGATTATCACGTGTGTTAATGTGTGGCCAATATCGTATCCTGCTTATTTTTGTGGCAGTGTTTTTCAAAGGAATCAAAGAGACTTCTAAACACCATCGTCTGTTGAGATCTGGTTCCATGAAGATCATCCTGTCAACCTCATTATGACAACTCACACAACATTCATATTGTCTCTGTTGCATATATTTTTTGCTCATTTATTATATTGGGCAGACGTGTGTCTCTTTTCCCCACCTATTTCTTTACAAGCCGAATCACAGTAGATGCTGAGATTCAGCTTGTAAAGAAGCTGCAGGAGCTGCAGTACTGCAGTTACATTAACTGGAGACTTGGACCTGCCTCGCATGGGCCAGTAGGCCTGCTGCAGTGTTCCTTCGTTCTTATCTTCTTATAAAAGACCTACTTGTTTAACATTTGAGTATCATTATCCTGGAGACGTTTTGCCTTCCAGTGGTTTATTCCAAGGAAAGGTGGAAGATGAGGAGGAGTTTGAGGTAATCAACTTGTTTCTTTTCTAAGCCATTTATTTACAATCACATTAGCAGACGAGATTATCGGAGTCGTATCTCCCAATCCACCGCCAGGTACGACCCTCACAAGACTTACATAAGAGTATAAGAATAAAATAGCAGTGGGTCTACTGGCTTATGCTAGGGTTAATTAAACGAGATAATTAAACGATTCGCCACAGGTGTCATCTTCAGTCCTAATGATGAAAAAGTAGACACAAGTCTAGTGGCTTAATCAATACAAATTCAAGAACATAATTGGAAAACTGTAGAACTATATTCTGAAGATGAGGTAATCAGTCCCTCACCCTAATGATCAAGTCAATCGTAACGAAACATTTCATTTAAAAATATGTCCTGAAGTATTCTTTTCCACAGTTTGGGGCTGTGGTTCGTACGTCAGTTTGCGTCCGGCCAGCAGTAACAGCCTGATTAATCAGACCCTGATCCACCATGAGGCCTGGTCTCAGCCCGAGCCGCGGGGGCACTGACCCCCAAAACTCTCTCCAGGTAAACTCTAGGTAAACACAATACCATTTACAACCATTCTAGGGCGGTCCTTATATCCAGCCTTTTTCGTACATGTGTTTGTCTAACCTATTTTTAAAGGTACACAAGAGTTCTCAACTACACAACCTCGCTGCCACTTGGGTCTCTCTGCTTTACTATTTAATTCAGTCTTTTATTACTCGCATGTCCATTTTTGGTGTCCTGAAGTTTGCCTTTTTTTTTATCTCTTTCCCCTCTCTCCCTTTCCCACCGTCTGTTATTCTTGCAATTTTTTTTCTCTAATCATCATACCCCGTTCCCTTTCCCATTTCCTCCCTCTTCTCCCTTCATATCCTTTTTATTCAGTCCTCTTTTAACTCCTATATTCTTCCACTTGTTCCCTTTTTTCTTCCTTACATTTCCCCTCTTTTCGTTTGTCCCTTTCCTTCAACTTACCTCACATTCCTCCTGCCTCCCTTACCTTCAGTTTCTCTATACCTGACCTGTGTTTTCTTTGCCTCTCCTTCCCATTTCCTTTTCTTTTTCTTCATTCCTCAGTTTACTCATCAACAGTTGCTCACTATATGGATTATGTGGCGTTAAGGGAAACAATAACTAATGTACGATGAAAACTTCTGGGTCTCTGGAAAGTTGTTCGACGATCATATTACTACGTCACACTTGTACTGGTTGTAAAATCATCATATTGAAAGTTTTATGCTACCTGTCAGTACCACTGTTCGAGTCCTCGTCTATTCATTGGTGCTAAAGGTGTGAGAATGGACACACTATGAAAGCTACACTGATGAAATTAGACACATGTGCGGCGTCTGGTTGTCTTTGTTGTGGACGTTTCGCCATCCAGTGGCTGGCTGGATGGCGAAACGTCTACGGTGGGGATGCCCGGGTGTTGTGCACGTGTCATTTCATCCTGTCGGTATTATATACAATTCTTGTACTACTACTACTACTACTACTACTACCACTACTACTACCTCCACCTCTTCCTGCCTATATATAGCCGTCCTGCTCCTCCTCTGTTAGTGTGACTTTGTCAATGGTCCAAGTCGGACCGAAACGTCGTCGTAAGCTTCTGTCTTTTATGTGCGGGTTATTTGTGTATCGTTCCAGTCACGGTATTGTGCCGTTTTGTTATTTATTCACTATGAAAGCTTCTGGTGGTGGGAAGGGACAGCTGGGTTAGTGTCTCAGTATTATAGACCTATTACATTACGAAACTACAGTGATATTAAGGTTCAAACTCATTCAATAATATACCTACAAGGCCAAAATGACTCATGAAATCGTGATGACACGATTGCAAACAAACCATACCACGTGCGGGGATAGAACCCGCGATCAGAGAGTCATAAAATTCCAGACCGACGCGTTAGCCACTGGACCAGCTAGCTACAATAAGATTCATCCAACTAGGTATATTTATACACCATAGGGAGGCTAGCATAGGCACCACTGATCACAAATGCAAGTTTTTTACAGACGTGGCCGTAACTAACTCTAGCTCAAGTTCCCTCAAAGCCGTCCTCTTAAATACATGATTCCTTGTTCCACTACACCATCAGCTCACTCAACCAGTTCAGGGCGAAGAGGAAACCTTGATCTATTGTGTCCTATACATGCTTGTACACACTCTTGATGGCGGCTACATCGTCGTAAGCTTTAATTAAAAGGGTGGTGTTGTCGAACATAGAGTAAACAAGCTTAACAAGACCGAAACAGAGGATTGGAACCTGAAAACCACTTTCTTCGAATTGGATTGCAGACCCCTGTCCCCAGGGGCAAGAGCAGCCCAAGTTTTCTCAAAACTTGGTTTCCAGGCTTATCGAAACACCTAGTGATCCAAGGGCTGGCTGTTAAGTGTCTCCGAGACGCTCCAGAAATGGAATGCTCGCTGCATTCTTAGCTCCTGATTCAATTCCAAGCAACTCAAAAGAAAGTCACAAGCACTAACTCTTTCTATGCAAAGTCCGGCTGTTCATGTCCATGATAGTTGTCAGGGGCGATAGTCGACTATTGTCCTGCCACGGTCCTCTTCAGTAGTGCTTAATGCACACGATATATAGCTATATAAAGCGAGTTTACATTAATCCATGTTTTAGGAATCAGTTTAATCTAATTGCATCCTAATATCGCGTGTATATATATATATATATATATATATATATATATATATATATATATATATATATATATATATATATGATGGGGTCCACCTCTGGTGTAAATTGTGGGACCCATAGCCACGGAGAAGTGGATAAAAAGGCTTCAAGGAAGAATATTTGGATTTCTTCCTGAAGCCATTTGAATATTCCACTTCCCCTACCACCCCATCTTTTAAACTATTTTTTTTTTACCAATAGGAATATTTTATTACATAATATGGCACAGAAGATTTAAGAGATACATTGTTGATATAAAGGTGGCATATATATATATATATATATATATATATATATATATATATATATATATATATATATATATATATATATATATATATATATATATATATATATATTATATTATATATATGTCGTGACGAATAGGTAAAATTGGTCAGTTAGCAAGAACTCATTTAAAATTAAATCCTTTCTAAAGTTTTCTCTTATACTTATAAAGCTATATTTTTCCAATTATGTTAATGAAAAAATTAATAATTTTGTACCAAAAGAACCTTAGAAAACTTACGTAACCTTATTATAACAAGTGTTGTTTAATTTAGCCTAATCCAACTAAATATATTTTAGATAAGCTTACAATAATTTAGTAATAAACAAACACATGAAATATGTTTTTTTTTGTTAGGCTCAGACTTATTTTTGCGAAATTACTGCATGCACAAATTTTCGATAGTACTAAATAAATGTTCTGAACAACTTTGCACGTCGTGGTGAGAGGAAAATAGTTGAATTTGTTAGATATTTGGCGAAAAGTTAGAAACTGGCAGTACTCTACACCATGACCTGGAAACATACTCTACACCATGACCTGGAAACATACTCTACACCATGACCTGGAAACATACTCTACACCATGACCTGGAAACATACTCTACACCATGACCTGGAAACATACTCTACACCATGATCTGGAAACATACTCTACACTATGACCTGGAAACATACTCTACACCATGACCTGGAAACATACTCTACACCATGACCTGGAAACATACTCTACACCATGACCTGGAAACATACTCTACACTATGACCTGGAAACATACTCTACACCATGACCTGGAAACATACTCTACACCATGACCTGGAAATATACTCTACACCATGACCTGGAAACATACTCTACACTATGACCTGGAAACATACTCTACACCATGACCTGGAAACATACTCTACACCATGACCTGGAAACATACTCTACACCATGACCTGGAAACATACTCTACACCATGACCTGGAAACATACTCTACACCATGACCTGGAAACATACTCTACACCATGACCTGGAAACATACTCTACACCATGACCTGGAAACATACTCTACACCATGACCTGGAAACATACTCTACACCATGACCTGGAAACATACTCTACACCATAACCTGGAAACATACTCTACACCATGACCTGGAAACATACTCTACACCATGACCTGGAAACATACTCTACACCATGACCTGGAAACATACTCTACACCATGACCTGGAAATATACTCTACACCATGACCTGGAAACATACTCTACACCATGACCTGGAAACATACTCTACACCATGACCTGGAAACATACTCTACACCATGACCTGGAAACATACTCTACACCATGACCTGGAAACATACTCTACACCATGACCTGGAAACATACTCTACACTATGACCTGGAAACATACTCTACACCATGACCTGGAAACATACTCTACACTATGACCTGGAAACATACTCTACACCATGACCTGGAAACATACTCTAAACCATGACCTGGAAACATACTCTACACCATGACCTGGAAACATACTCTACATTATGACCTGGAAACATACTCTACACCATGACCTGGAAACATACTCTACACCATGACCTGGAAACGTACTCTACACCATGACCTGGAAACATACTCTACACCATGACCTGGAAACATACTCTACACCATGACCTGGAAACATACTCTACACCATGACCTGGAAACATACTCTACACCATGACCTGGAAACATACTCTACACCATGACCTGGAAACATACTCTACACCATGACCTGGAAACATACTCTACACCATGACCTGGAAACATACTCTACACCATGACCTGGAAACATACTCTACACCATGACCTGGAAACATACTCTACACCATGACCTGGAAACATACTCTACACCATGACCTGGAAACATACTCTACACTATGACCTGGAAACATACTCTACACCATGACCTGGAAACATACTCTACACTATGACCTGGAAACATACTCTACACCATGACCTGGAAACATACTCTAAACCATGACCTGGAAACATACTCTACACCATGACCTGGAAACATACTCTACATTATGACCTGGAAACATACTCTACACCATGACCTGGAAACATACTCTACACCATGACCTGGAAACGTACTCTACACCATGACCTGGAAACATACTCTACACCATGACCTGGAAACATACTCTACACCATGACCTGGAAACATACTCTACACCATGACCTGGAAACATACTCTACACCATGACCTGGAAACATACTCTACACCATGACCTGGAAACATACTCTACACCATGACCTGGAAACATACTCTACACCATGACCTGGAAACATACTCTACACCATGACCTGGAAACATACTCTACACCATGACCTGGAAACATACTCTACACCATGACCTGGAAACATACTCTACACCATGACCTGGAAACATACTCTACACCATGTTAACTGCACTCGCGAATGAATTACTCATGGACCACAACTAAGGTCCTTAATCACAACTACAACCACGAATCACAACTGCATGTATCACGAATCATGAATTATGACTCTTGAATCTCTTTTCATAAATAACAACCATACTTATAAATCATATCAATACTTATGACTTACTATTATCAAGAACTGTCAGTAGTTATATTAAAATGCCTGCAAGATGGTACTATTACTACTGCCTACATACACTATAACTCTTCGATGGACCAGGAGCTAGAGCTCAAGACACGCTGGGTCAGGTTGATACTTATCACCTAATAAGCTCAAGAGTCTCTTATTGCCTTTTACTGTTACAACCTTCTACTGTTATTTTTAACACTATCATTAAAGGGACCAGCTGTGGCAGCATGTGTTGATGCAGTAGTCGTTGCAAAATTAGTTGTGAGAAATTTAAATTGGGTCCAGCGGGACTCCATGCTTTAATAATGATCATATCTGGACAATTATTTTGCTATCACCGTCAACTCCGCGTTTCCTTCGTTCGTATAAACACTTATCGAGTTTCTGTCGTCATTTTTGTTAACAAATTGCAGTAAATTGTTGAAAAATTTGAAGAGAATTTTGATATCGTGATGTACTGTGTATCTTATTGGCTAGTTATCCAACTATCAAGCTTTATCGTGTCCAACTTAGCACTATGTTGTTATGGCCAATTAGAGCAGTGCTTTCTGCAGCACCTGGGGATCCCAACCTTTTCTACGCCCCGCACCCCTGGGAAATATTTTATTAATGTTTCACCACCCACAAAAGTAGTATCATATTTGAAGATGAAGAAGTCAGATACATGTATCAAATTTTTGAATCACAGATTGAATCAAATACAGTACTGCTGGTGAACATATCGAATTAAAAAAAAATAAGCTTTTGATTCATTGCTTAAAATGCATATATAAATTGATCAATTATAAATTTTTTTTGGGTAAAAATGGAATTGTGCTTTTCATTAGGGCTCTTTGTCGTACCCCCTGAAATACCATCTCGCCCCCCTGGGGGTGCGTGCACCCCAGGCTGGGAACGCCTGTGGTACAGTATGGAGAGCCCACCTGTCCCTGGTACGTCAAGACAACCTCCTCATAGTGTCAGTGTTGTGTGGCCAGAGGCACTCTGGTGTTGTCAAGACGACGACAGAAAACACACTCGTATCTTCAGACTTACTGCTTATTTATCTCTCTTGTGATTGTGGTGTGTTCACCATTTACTAGTGAACATGGTACTGAACAGCGAAGTGTTTTAGTGGCTAGACATAAAAGGATCAGTTCTTGGTCCAGTTCTGTTCACTATATATATATACATATATATATATATATATATATATATATATATATATATATATATATATATATATATATATATATATATATATTTGTCTTACCGAATAGGTAAAACTGGTCAATTAGCAATTCATTTAAAATTAAGTCTTTTTAAAACTTTCTCTTGTACGTTTAAAGATATATTTTTTTCAATAAAGTTAATGTAAAAGTTAATAACTTTGTACCAAAAGAATCCAAGAAAACTTACCTAACCTTAATATAACAAGAATAATTTATTTTAGCCTAACCCAACTAAATATATTTTAGATTTGTTTACAATAATTTAATACTAAACAAACACAGTGAAATATATTTTTTTCGTTAGGTTCAGAATGATTTTGGCGAAATTATTGCATACACAAATTTTCGCTTGTCCTATATGGCAAGATGAACGTTGCTATTTAAGCCAAGATCGCAAGTTCTGCCTATTCGGCACGACATTATATATATATATATATATATATATATATATATATATATATATATATATATATATATATATATATATATATATGTATATACATATTAATCTTGAAGATGGCACAAAAATTAGGGAAAAATAAAGCATCTGAAGCAGATTTACTATTCAGAATGATCTTGAATTTTTGATAAGTTAGCGTTGTCCTCGGCGACGAGGAAGATGAATTTTAATGTTGGCAAGTACCAAGTAATTCATAATGGACATTATCTCAGAAATGAATACAAAATGCTTAGCAGAAAACTGTCAGAAGCAACAGAAGAAAATGTCCATTTAATAATCATAATCATCGACTCTAAACTTCCGCACAATGTATACCTAAGAGTAACAAAGCCAATAGAATACTAGATTTCATTGAAGTTTTTGAGCCCAAAACGCAACAAATCATATTGACGTTCTCTAATGCACTAGTGAGGCTGCGTATTGAATATCCCGTCCAGCTGTGGTCTCCAAATTCAATGGAAGACGAAGATATTCTGGAGAGGGAACAGAGAGGAGCGACGAACCTCCAACCATCTCTAAGAAACATTGAAATCTCTTTCATGCATTTAAAATATTAAATAATTTTTATATACTCAAATACGAAAAATAATTTGTAGTGCAAAATAATAGCTGAGACACTTGTGCACTTTATCCCTTTTTCATGCTTATTCTGATATATAGTTGATAACCCCAGGTGTAATTTGAATGTCAGATACTAATCACATCTCAGCAGTTACAACTACAATCATCAATCACAAGCGATATAAAGGAGGAACAAATGTGTATACAATCATGAATCACAGTACGTATTAATTTCGGTCATTTCTCACAATCATGAATCAGAGTACTTATTAATTTACGTCATCAATCACAATCACGAATCACAACTTACTGATCACAACTTTACTCACGAATCATAAACACTATAAGGGGTTAGCAAATCTTTTCCTCTTCAATCATTTCTATATGTTTCCCTGATCATCCAAGCATTGATAAACTATATAGTTGAAATATAGAGACAATTTCAGCCCAAAATAAACTTCTCACTTTACAATACCTATAAAAAAAACGGGTGTGCACTTTTAATGTTTATTGTTATCAATTGTTTCCATGTGTATTAAAAACCAATAAATAGTGACAGGTGGATGTGGATCGTATATATATATATATATATATATATATATATATATATATATATATATATATATATATATATATATATATATATATATATATATATATGTCGTGCCGAATATGTAAAACTGGTCAATTAGCAAGAACTCATTTAAAATTAAGTCCTTTCTAAAAATTTCTCTTATACGTTTAAAGATATATTTTTTCATTAATGCTAAGGCAAAAATTTATAATTTTACACCAAAGAATCTTAGAAAACTTACGTAACCTTATTATAACAAGAACAATTTATTTTAGCCTAATCCTACTAAATATATTTTAGATTTGTTTACATTAATTTAATACTAAACAAACACAATGAAATATATTTTTTTTCGTTAGGTTCAGAATGATTTTGGCTAAATTATTGCATACACAAATTTTCACTTGTCCTATATGGCAAGATGAGCGTTGCTATTTAAGCCAAGATCGCAAGTTCTGCCTATTCGGCACGACATATATATATATATATCTATATATATATATATATATAAATTATGGGGAATCAAATTCAAAATGGGAATTGACACAGTTACTTTTTGCTGATGATACTGTGCTTATGGGAGATTCTAAAGAAAAATTGCAAAGGTTAGTGGATGAGTTTGGGAATGTGTGTAAAGGTAGAAAGTTGAAAGTGAACATAGAAAAGAGTAAGGTGATGAGGGTGTCAAATGATTTAGATAAAGAAAAATTGGATATCAAATTGGGGAGGAGGAGTATGGAAGAAGTGAATGTTTTCAGATACTTGGGAGTTGACGTGTCGGCGGATGGATTTATGAAGGATGAGGTTAATCATAGAATTGATGAGGGAAAAAAGGTGAGTGGTGCGTTGAGGTATATGTGGAGTCAAAAAACGTTATCTATGGAGGCAAAGAAGGGAATGTATGAAAGTATAGTAGTACCAACACTCTTATATGGGTGTGAAGCTTGGGTGGTAAATGCAGCAGCGAGGAGACGGTTGGAAGCAGTGGAGATGTCCTGTTTAAGGGCAATGTGTGGTGTAAATATTATGCAGAAAATTCGGAGTGTGGAAATTAGGAGAAGGTGTGGAGTTAATAAAAGTATTAGTCAGAGGGCAGAAGAGGGGTTGTTGAGGTGGTTTGGTCATTTAGAGAGAATGGATCAAAGTAGAATGACATGGAAAGCATATAAATCTATAGGGGAAGGAAGGCGGGGTAGGGGTCGTCCTCGAAAGGGTTGGAGAGAGGGGGTAAAGGAGGTTTTGTGGGTAAGGGGCTTGGACTTCCAGCAAGCGTGCGTGAGCGTGTTAGGAGTGAATGGAGACGAATGGTACTTGGGACCTGACGATCTGTTGGAGTGTGAGCAGGGTAATATTTAGTGAAGGGATTCAGGGAAACCGGTTATTTTCATATAGTCGGACTTGAGTCCTGGAAATGGGAAGTACAATGCCTGCACTTTAAAGGAGGGGTTTGGGATATTGACAGTTTGGAGGGATATGTTGTGTATCTTTATATGTGTATGCTTCTAGACTGTTGTATCCTGAGCACCTCTGCAAAAACAGTGATAATGTGCGAGTGTGGTGAAAGTGTTGAATGATGATGAAAGTATTTTCTTTTTGGGGATTTTCTTTCTTTTTTGGGTCACCCTGCCTCGGTGGGAGACGGCCGACTTGTTGAATATATATATATATATATATATATATATATATATATATGCAAAACAACCACTCTGAAAGAATAGAGAAATTCCAAGCGCTTTCTTGACTACTGTTTACTGTGATCTTATTGTATATATATATATATATATATATATATATATATATATATATATATATATATATATATATATATATATATATATATATATATATATATATGTCATTTAATATAAAGTCCTTTCTAAACTTTTCTCTTGTACGTTAAAAGATATATTTTTTTCCTTTTATGTTTGTGTAAAACTTAAAAATTTTGTACCAAAAGACACTTAGAAAACTTGCCTAACCTTATAAGAAGCACAACTTAATTTAGGTTAATCCAATTAAATATGTTTTAGATAAGTTTACAAAAATTTGATAAATAATCACAATGAAATATATATATTTTTTCGTTAGGTTCAGAATGATTTTTTGCGAAATTATTGCGTACATAAATTTTCGCTTGCCTTATTCGGCAAGAGGATCAAATATGTCATGGAACTGGAGAAAGTGTAGAGGTTTGCATCGATAATAGTCTAGAAGCAAAGGGATATAAGCTATAAGGAGACTAAAAACGCTAACCTTGTTGACATTAGAGAGTAGGTGAGCCAGGGGTGATGCGATAACGATATATAAAGTACCGAGAGGAATTAATAGGGTGAAGGGGGATAGACTGTTCAGAAAAATGGGAAACAAAATTGCGAGGGTATAGATGGAAGGAGTGAGACGTTCTGGACAGTAAAGTGGCAGACTTAGGATCCATACATAGCCTTATGAAGAGGTACACTTGGGCTCTCGAAACGAGGAAAGAGTGAAGCCAGCAGCAGCCAGGAGTCAGGAGCTGAGACTCAACTTCTAGAACCACACATAGATACATAGGTGAGTACACACACACACACACACACACATACACACACACACACACACACACACACACACACACACACACACACACACACACACACACACACACAGTATTTGTGAACGACATGACGGAAGGAATAAACTCCGAAGTGTCCCTGTTTGCAGATGGCGTGAAGTTGATGAGAAGAATTCATTCGATCGAAGACCAGGCAGAACTGCAAAGGGATCTTGACAGGCTGCAGACCTGGTCCAGCAATTGGCTCCTGGAGTTCAACCCCACCAAGTGCAAAGTCATGAAGATTGGGGAAGGGCAAAGAAGACCGCAGACGGAGTACAGTCTAGGGGGCCAGAGACTACAAACCTCACTCAAGGAAAATATCTTGGGGTGAGTATAACACCAGGCACATCTCCTGAAGCGCACATCAACCACACCTAGCCAAGCACGTAAAGAAACTAGAGAAAGTGCAAAGGTTTGCAACAAGACTAGTTCCTGAGCTAAGAGGTATGTCCTGCGAGGAGAGGTTAAGGGAAATCAACCTGACGACACTGGAGGACAGGAGAGATAGTGGGGACATGATAACGACATACAAAATACTGAGAGGAATTGACAAGGTGGACAAAGACAGGATGTTCCAGAGATGGGACACAGCAACAAGGGGACACAGTTGGAAGTTGAAGACACAGATAAATCACAGGGATGTTAGGAAGTATTTCTTCAGCCACAGAGTAGTCAGTAAGTGGAATAGTTTGGGAAGCGATGTAGTGGAGGCAGGATCCATACATAGCTTTAAGCAGGGAGAGTGACCTAGTAGCGACCAGTGAAGAGGCGGGGCCAGGAGCTCGGACTCGACCCCTGCAACCTCAACTAGGTGAGTACAACTAGGTGAGTATACACACACACACACACACACACACACACACACACACACACACACACACACACACACACACACCTAACAAGCACGCCACATAAGCAAAATCGATAAACATTTCCAATCGCCACCATTCCAATCTTCTCTCACTACCATCACTTCCACCACGAATTTCTGCTCTTCCCTTTTTCTTATTTCTCTTCACCTAAGAGACAAGTGTTCCTTGCAACTCTTCATTTACCGGAACTCTCTATATTCTTTGTGCTTTGCTCACTTTTTATCGATAATTTACAACCACAGTCTGTTGTTATTTCCGTGCCTCTCGGTGATGCGCTTTTGTTTTTGTTTTCGTTATCGTGTTTTCCACAAGCGACACCGCGGTCAGCTAGTGTTTTCACTGTGGAATTATACACATTTCTTGCTGTTTTCCTCCGCATTGCTGCAACTTCCGCCTCATTATCTCTTTATATTATCTCAAACTCTCAATGTGAGCTGCCAGCTATTCAGATCTTTTATTTTTCAAATTCTCTTGTCTATCACGTTCAATGCTGTGTCGCATCCCCAGCAAAAACAAAAATTTCAACTCTTGTTTGGTGCTTAGCCATTCCATTCCGGTGGTCCGGGCAATGAACCTGTAGACGCTTCTCTACGTTCCAGGATCTTCCAGTCTGCTGCAGGCGATGACCCACTTTCCAGCTAATTTCCCAATAATGACTCAGCACTTGCCGGAGCTCCAGCAACTTCGCTAGTATGAACTGGTAACTAATAAGATGTTTGAGTTAAACTACAGGTATTGGGCGCTCGAAATAGCTCTCATGCTGACCAGCGGGTGTATATACGTAGATGTGTGCATATCTTAGCATTTTAGGGATTAAAATATAATGTATTATTGTGGTATACGTTTTGTATGCAGCCTTAATGACCCTCTTGAAGTTCTGCGGCAACACCTTGGAGATGCGACTTATTCTTATCTCAAGAAGGAGCTTCCATGTTTAGAGTTACACATCTTTTGATAGGTGAAGAATAAGATATGGGCAACACCTGGATATCTCATAAGAGAGGTTTTGCCCACCTGGGGCGCTGCAACACTCACTCAAAACTTTTTTTGAAGAAAAAGCGGCATTGATGAAACAGTATGCTACACTCTCTCATGTAAGTATTGCAATTATAGGTCAGCATGAAAGTACCTGGTTAGTCAGAAAGTTGAGAACCAGTTGACTTGTAAACACACACACACACACACACATCGGCCTGACGACGGTGGAGGACAGGAGGGTCAGGGGAGACACGACAACGGCATACAAAATACTGCGGGGAATTGACAAGGTGGACAGACAGGTTGTTCCATAGATGGGACACATAAACAAGGTGCCACTATTGGGAGTTGAAGATTCAGATGAGTCAGAGGTGTTAGGAAGTATATTTTTAGTCAGAGTTGTCAGGAGGTGGAATAGTCTGGTAAGCGATTTAGTGGAGGCAGGAACCATACATAGTTTTAAGACGAGATATGATAACGCTAATGGAGCAGGGGGAGAGAGAGGACCTAGTAGCGATCAATGAAGAGGCGCGGCCAGGAGCTGTGGTTCGACCCTTGCAACCACAAATAGGTGAGTACAATTAGGTGACTATGCACACATACAAACACAATACTGAGCTTTAAGAAGACGTACGATAATGCTCTTGGAGAAGGGACAAAGTGGACCTAGATAACTGTAAGCCAAGTAAGATAACTAAGCCAGGTAATATAACTGTAAGCCAAGTAAGATAACTGTAAGCCAGGTAATATAACTGTAAGCCAGGTAATATAACTGAGTAGACCAACAAATTACAGAACATGTGTAAATCTGTAGAATAATGGTTCAGAGAACCGACAAGTTGATAAATTAGACACATGTGCAACACTTGGGTATCCTTATTGAGGAAACGTTTCGCCACACAGTGGCTTCATCAGTCCATACAAAGGAGAACACTGAAGATCAGGAGGAGTTTGAGGTAATACAGTCCCTCAGCCTTGAGTCGATGTGGTTAGTCCATCAATCGTGAAAAGAATACAGCATACCTTGTGAGAAGTAGCTTATATACTGTAGGCAGGAGAGGTGCAGCAGTCGAAGGTGGTGTCACATTTGTCCAGTGTGGAAGTAGGTCGTGACCAAGGGTATATAAGCTACTTCTCCGCACATATACTGTATTCTTTTCACGACTGATGGACTGGCCACATCGACTCAAGGCTGAGGGACTGATTACCTCAAACTTCTGTTCTTTAATGTTCTCCTTTGTATGGACTGATGAAGCCACTGTGTGGCGAAACGTTTCCTCAATAAAGATACCCAAGTGTTGTTAGGTAAGACACATATGCAACAGTTAGGTATCTTTATTTCGAAACGTTTTACCTACACAGTAGGCTTCTTCAGTCGAGTACAGAAAAGTTGATAGAAGCAGAAGAGACTTGAAGACGATGTAATCAGTCCATCACCCTTGAAGTTTTGAGGTGGTCAGTCCCTCAGTCTGGAGAAGAACGTTGTTCCATAGTCTGAAACAATATGGAGTTGAAGTGACAGGATGGAGCCTTATATAGCGCCAGGAGGTGAGATGTAGGTCACTAGAAGAGGCAAGAACGTAGATGTTGGGAGGTCAGGTCTCTCTCAAATCCAGCCGTTCTCAGCCGTTCTCTGTCAGACACTGCAACACAAGGGTATCTTGGTACAGACCTGAAATGAACTTCGACAACCTCTACTAGTGAGAACGGCTGGATTTGAGAGGGACCTGACCTCCCAACATCTACGTTCTTGCCTCTACTAGTGACCTACGTCTCACCTCCTGGCGCTATATAAGGCTCCATCCTATCACTTCAACTCCATATTGTTTCAGACTATAGAACAATGCTCTTCTCCAGACTGAGGGACTGACTACCTCAAAACTTCAAGGGTGATGGACTGATTACATCGTCTTCAAGTCTCTTCTGCTTCTATCAACTTTTCTGTACTCGACTGAAGAAGCCTACTGTGTAGGCGAAACGTTTCGAAATAAAGATACCTAACTGTTGCATATGTGTCTTACCTAACAACCTGTCGGTATTTTATACCATTTTAATGTTCATACCCAAGTGTTGCACATGTGTCTAATTTATCAAGTGTAAGTCTGAAGAATGTATAATTTTTATTAACCTTTCGGGTACTTTCTACAGTGTCTGAAGCTCTCAGATGATGACCTGCGTCTTATTGATAGAGGACATGCAAGGCTGGGAAGAGTCTTAAATGTAGACGTAACTAATATGACAAGTGGAGGAAACGAAGGTACGGGAGAGGCAGGTGGTGGAAGGGAAGGTACGGGAGAGGCAGGTGGTGGAAGGGAAGGTACGGGAGAGGCAGGTGGTGGAAGGGAAGGAACGGGAGAGGCAGGTGGTGGAGGGGAAGGTACGGGAGAGGCAGGTGGTGGAGGGGAAGGTACGGGAGAGGCAGGTGGTGGAAGGTACGGGAGAGGCAGGGGGTGGAGGGGAAGGTACGGGAGAGGCAGGTGGTGGAAGGGAAGGTACGGGAGAGGCAGGTGGTGGAGGGGAAGGTACGGGAGAGGCAGGTGGTGGAAGGGAAGGTACGGGAGAGGCAGGTGGTGGAAGGGAAGGTATGGGAGAGGCAGGTGGTGGAAGGGAAGGTACGGGAGAGGCAGGTGGAGGAAGGGAAGGTACGAGAGAGGCAGGTGGTGGAGGGGAAGGTACGGGAGAGGCAGGTGGATGAAGGGAAGGTACGGGAGAGGCAGGTGGTGGAAGGGAAGGTACGGGAGAGGCAGGTGGTGGAAGGGAAGGTACGGGAGAGGCAGGTGGAGGAAGGGAAGGTACGGGAGAGGCAGGTGGTGGAGGGGAAGGTACGGGAGAGGCAGGTGGTGGAAGGGAAGGTACGGGAGAGGCAGGTGGTGGAGGGGAAGGTACGGGAGAGGCAGGTGGAAGAAGGGAAGGTACGGGAGAGGCAGGTGGTGGAAGGGAAGGTACGGGAGAGGCAGGTGGTGGAAGGGAAGGTACGGGAGAGGCAGGTGGAGGAAGGGAAGGTACGGGAGAGGCAGGTGGTGGAGGGGAAGGTACGGGAGAGGCAGGTGGTGGAAGGGAAGGTACGGGAGAGGCAGGTGGTGGAAGGGAAGGTACGGGAGAGGCAGGTGGAGGAAGGGAAGGTACGGGAGAGGCAGGTGGTGGAAGGGAAGGTACGGGAGAGGCAGGTGGTGGAAGGGAAGGTACGGGAGAGGCAGGTGGTGGAAGGGAAGGTACGGGAGAGGCAGGTGGTGGAAGGGAAGGTACGGGAGAGGCAGGTGGTGGAAGGGAAGGTACGGGAGAGGCAGGTGGTGGAAGGGAAGGTACGGGAGAGGCAGGTGGTGGAGGGGAAGGTACGGGAGAGGCAGGTGGTGGAGGGGAAGGTACGGGAGAGGCAGGTGGTGGAGGGGAAGGTACGGGAGAGGCAGGTGGTGGAAGGGAAGGTACGGGAGAGGCAGGTGGTGGAGGGGAAGGTACGGGAGAGGCAGGTGGTGGAAGGGAAGGTAGGGGAGAGGCAGGTGGTGGAGGGGAAGGTACGGGAGAGGCAGGTGGTGGAAGGGAAGGTACGGGAGAGGCAGGTGGAGGAAGGGAAGGTACGGGAGAGGCAGGTGGTGGAGGGGAAGGTACGGGAGAGGCAGGTGGAGGAAACGAAGGTACGGGAGAGGCAGGTGGTGGAAGGGAAGGTACGGGAGAGGCAGGTGGTGGAAGGGAAGGTACGGGAGAGGCAGGTGGTGGAAGGGAAGGTACGGGAGAGGCAGGTGGAGAAAGGGAAGGTACGGGAGAGGCAGGTGGTGGAGGGGAAGGTACGGGAGAGGCAGGTGGTGGAAGGGAAGGTACGGGAGAGGCAGGTGGTGGAGGGGAAGATACGGGAGAGGCAGGTGGTGGAGGGGAAGGTACGGGAGAGGCAGGTGGTGGAAGGGAAGGTACGGGAGAGGCAGGTGGTGGAAGGGAAGGTACGGGAGAGGCAGGTGGAGGAAGGGAAGGTACGGGAGAGGCAGGTGGTGGAGGGGAAGGTACGGGAGAGGCAGGTGGAGGAAATGAAGGTACGGGAGAGGCAGGTGGTGGAAGGGAAGGTACGGGAGAGGCAGGTGGTGGAAGGGAAGGTACGGGAGAGGCAGGTGGTGGAAGGGAAGGTACGGGAGAGGCAGGTGGAGGAAGGGAAGGTACGGGAGAGGCAGGTGGTGGAGGGGAAGGTACGGGAGAGGCAGGTGGTGGAAGGGAAGGTACGGGAGAGGCAGGTGGTGGAGGGGAAGGTACGGGAGAGGCAGGTGGTGGAGGGGAAGGTACGGGAGAGGCAGGTGGTGGAAGGGAAGATACGGGAGAGGCAGGTGGTGGAAGGGAAGGTACGGGAGAGGCAGGTGGAGGAAGGGAAGGTACGGGAGAGGCAGGTGGTGGAAGGGAAGGTACGGGAGAGGCAGGTGGAGGGGAAGGTACGGGAGAGGCAGGTGGTGGAAGGGAAGGTACGGGAGAGGCAGGTGGAGGAAGGGAAGGTACGGGAGAGGCAGGTGGTGGAGGGGAAGGTACGGGAGAGGCAGGTGGTGGAAGGGAAGGTACGGGAGAGGCAGGTGGTGGAAGGGAAGGTACGGGAGAGGCAGGTGGTGGAAGGGAAGGTACGGGAGAGGCAGGTGGTGGAAGGGAAGGTACGGGAGAGGCAGGTGGTGGAGGGGAAGGTACGGGAGAGGCAGGTGGTGGAAGGGAAGGTACGGGAGAGGCAGGTGGAGGAAGGGAAGGTACGGGAGAGGCAGGTGGTGGAGGGGAAGGTACGGGAGAGGCAGGTGGAAGAAGGGAAGGTACGGGAGAGGCAGGTGGTGGAAGGGAAGGTACGGGAGAGGCAGGTGGTGGAAGGGAAAGTACGGGAGAGGCAGGTGGTGGAAGGGAAGGTACGGAAGAGGCAGGTGGAAGAAGGGAAGGTACGGGAGAGGCAGGTGGAGGAAGGGAAGGTACGGGAGAGGCAGGTGGAGGAAGGGAAGGTACGGGAGAGGCAGGTGGTGGAAGGGAAGGTACGGGAGAGGCAGGTGGAGGAAGGGAAGGTACGGGAGAGGCAGGTGGTGGAGGGGAAGGTACGGGAGAGGCAGGTGGTGGAAGGGAAGGTACGGGAGAGGCAGGTGGTGGAGGGGAAGGTACGGGAGAGGCAGGTGGTGGAAGGGAAGGTACGGGAGAGGCAGGTGGTGGAAGGGAAGGTACGGGAGAGGCAGGTGGTGGAGGGGAAGATACGGGAGAGGCAGGTGGAAGAAGGGAAGGTACGGGAGAGACAGGTGGTGGAAGGGAAGGTACGGGAGAGACAGTTGGTGGAAGGGAAGGTATGGGAGAGGCAGGTGGTGGAAGGGAAAGTACGGGAGAGGCAGGTGGTGGAAGGGAAGGTACGGGAGAGGCAGGTGGAAGAAGGGAAGGTACGGGAGAGGCAGGTGGAGGAAGGGAAGGTACGGGAGAGGCAGGTGGAGGAAGGGAAGGTACGGGAGAGGCAGGTGGTTGAAGGGAAGGTACGGGAGAGGCAGGTGGAGGAAGGGAAGGTACGGGAGAGGCAGGTGGAGGAAGAGAAGGTACGGGAGAGGCAGGTGGTGGAAGGGAAGGTACGGGAGAGGCAGGTGGAAGAAGGGAAGGTACGGGAGAGGCAGGTGGTGGAAGGGAAGGTACGGGAGAGGCAGGTGGTGGAAGGGAAGGTACGGGAGAGGCAGGTGGAGGAAGGGAAGGTACGGGAGAGGCAGGTGGTGGAGGGGAAGGTACGGGAGAGGCAGGTGGTGGAAGGGAAGGTACGGGAGAGGCAGGTGGTGGAGGGGAAGGTACGGGAGAGGCAGGTGGTGGAAGGGAAGGTACGGGAGAGGCAGGTGGTGGAAGGGAAGGTACGGGAGAGGCAGGTGGTGGAGGGGAAGATACGGGAGAGGCAGGTGGAAGAAGGGAAGGTACGGGAGAGACAGGTGGTGGAAGGGAAGGTACGGGAGAGACAGGTGGTGGAAGGGAAGGTATGGGAGAGGCAGGTGGTGGAAGGGAAAGTACGGGAGAGGCAGGTGGTGGAAGGGAAGGTACGGGAGAGGCAGGTGGAAGAAGGGAAGGTACGGGAGAGGCAGGTGGAGGAAGGGAAGGTACGGGAGAGGCAGGTGGAGGAAGGGAAGGTACGGGAGAGGCAGGTGGTTGAAGGGAAGGTACGGGAGAGGCAGGTGGAGGAAGGGAAGGTACGGGAGAGGCAGGTGGAGGAAGCGAAGGTACGGGAGAGGCAGGTGGTGGAAGGGAAGGTACGGGAGAGGCAGGTGGAAGAAGGGAAGGTACGGGAGAGGCAGGTGGTGGAAGGGAAGGTACGGGAGAGGCAGGTGGTGGAAGGGAAGGTACGGGAGAGGCAGGTGGAGGAAGGGAAGGTACGGGAGAGGCAGGTGGTGGAGGGGAAGGTACGGGAGAGGCAGGTGGAAGAAGGGAAGGTACGGGAGAGGCAGGTGGTGAAAGGGAAGGTACGGGAGAGGTAGGTGGTGGAAGGGAAGGTACGAGAGAGGCAGGTGGTGGAAGGGAAGGTACGAGAGAGGCAGGTGGTGGAAGGGAAGGTACGGGAGAGGCAGGTGGTGGAAGGGAAGGTACGGGAGAGGCAGGTGGTGGAAGGGAAGGTACGAGAGAAGCAGGTGGTGGAAGGGAAGGTACGGGAGAGGCAGGTGGTCACATCAACAAGAACGAAGGGCAGGAAAGCGTCAACTAGTACCTCTATATCAAGGTCAGATATTCCATCAATGAATGATATTAAATAAAAAAAATCACCTCACAGCTTCTTATAGTATGATTTCAAAGAGAAGTAAAACCTTTTGCCTATTCTGATTACTTAGATATTACAGTTCTTAGTGAAACTGAGATAAAGACAGCCAGTTAGACCCTTGCTATATGAGCTGCGGCTTGACTGCCTTCAGAGACCCCAGAGCCCAGTTGGTGTTGCTAGAGTAAACTGGCGGCTTCGGTGCGGATGTGTACTGTTTCTTGCTGCAGTTTTGGCAACGAGACGGCGAAGAGTGTTACCGACAGCAATGGATCTGATGCCAGCAACTCATCTCAGCTTGCAATTCCTGGATGCAATGTATGTAATTCCAGATCGAACATTTACAACTGTGGGAGGGTTACACTGGACGTAGAAGAGAGGCAATGTAGACGCCGTAAAAGTAAGCAAAAATATAGTAGATGCATGTGAAATATCATGATGAAATCTGTCATAATGATGATAAATGTGAATAGGATGAATTAGACACATGTGCAACATCTGGGTATTGTATGTCACTGATATTCAAGTATGAATAAGGATGAGTATTTATTAACTCATCGTAACTCCCAACACATCGTGTTGATGTGCTGGTTCTTGTTCTCCTAATGAATTGTGGCTGGAACTTTTATGGATAGTGGCTGGAACCTTTATGTGGACAGTGGCTGGAATTTTTATGGACAGTGGCTGGAACTTTTTGCACAGTGGGTTGAACTTCTATGGATAGTGGCTGGAACTTTTATGGATAGTGGCTGGAGCTTTTACGGACAGTGGCTGGAACTTTTAATACAACCATAATACAGAAGAATTAGAAAAATAATCCATCAAGAATGACTTTCAGCGTGAATGAAAATCACTTTTGAGATTGATGTTTTGAGAGAAATGAATACTGTGTTTGTGTGTGTCTATAGAAAGAAAACACAAGATTTACTAAAAATGTGCTAACGTCACCTGGGAAGATCTCGAAACATTAAAAATAATCCCAAAGAATTTTCGAAAAAATGCAAAGAATTAGAAAGAGGCCAGAACTGGAATAGACATTAATGGTGGGTGAAGGAACAGAACAAAAAGCCACAATACCGTGACTGGAACAATACTCAAATAACCCGTACATAGAGAGGAGTTTATAACGACGTTTCCGTTGGCTTGAAACGTCGTCGTGAGCTCCTTTCTCCTGTGTGCTGGTTATAACCCGCACATAGGGATAACACCTACGTGTAGCAGCATAAACTCTAAGTATTGATGTCAGCTCAGTCTAAATACCTGAAAATCTTTTCTAGGAAATTAAAATACTAAATATCGCTGATATCGACACCATATTTACGTTTAAAAAAAACTAGGGAATCTGAACACTAAAAAAAATCTGCATGAAATATTAGCCAGAATATTTAAAAAAAATCTAGAAGCTAAAACTGCATGCTTGTTAACAGCTATATTCAGAAAGTTAATTGGCGAAGGTAATTAGCTGGAAACCAGCTAATGTTACTCCAGTATTTAAAAAGGTAATTAGGTACTGCGCCTCAGTGTATCTCTCCATCACCTTGACAAAAGTTGTCGGGAAAATCAATGGGAACATAATTTGAGTTAAGAATTGAATGCTAATAAATAGAAGAGTTCTTGATAAATTAGACACATGTGCAACACTTGGGTATCTTTAATGAGGAAACGTTTAGCCATACAGTGGCTTCATCAGTCCATACAAAGAACGGCGAAGAGCAGGAATAGTTTGAGGTAATCAGTCCCTCAGTCTTGAGTCGATGTGGTCAGTCCATCAATCTTGAAAAGAAGAGTTCTTGCCTAACAAATTTACTGGAATTCTTCAGTTATATTTGCAATAGCTAAGACAACGAAGTCCCCATAGAAACTTATATCTAGTACTAAGTCCAATATCTGAAGGCATTGAACTAAGTATTACACTGAAAATTACTAAGCAAAAGTAATTCTCGTAGCATTTGGAACAATTTCTGTGGCATGCTACGAGTATGTTATATTTTATTCAGTAACTGTCTCACACCCATATAGGCTGCTTCCCAACCAGTAAACTAGGTGCTATAGCAGTACCTTGTTTCATCCAGCCAATTACAAGGAAGCCAAAGCTGTGAAGCGATGTGGTACACTTCTGAAACAGCTTAGGCAGACTTGTCTTCCCTGCTGGTTGCCACGGTTCACCGTGTCTTGTGCTTGAATTTGCCTCATATTATATCATTTTAAATACTGTACTTAGGTTATATATGTTGTAAATACCAGCTTATTTTTGGTGAAGGAAATACATTTAAATATTTCCTTTTTTTTTTTTTTGCTCGTTCTTAAGTATTCATCGTGTTAAGGCAAGGTGTGTAGGCCATATCTACACCTGTGTACATAACAATATGCAAAACTGGGTAAGTGATTAGCTTACTGAGAGAAAGTTGAAGATTGAGACACACATGCAGCATTTGGGAATCTTTACTGAAGAAACGTTTCGCCACACAGTATCTTCATCAGTTCAATATCAAGCAGAAAGATGTAAGGAGAGAAGAAGTTTGAGATAATCAGTCCCTCAGCCTGGAGTCGATGTGTTCAGTCTATCAATCTTGTAGAATGTACAGCATAGGGCCTTAGACGTGGCTTATATACTGTAGTCAGGTGAGGCGAAGCAGGAGGAGGCGGGGTCATAGTGGAACCATCCACTAGTTGAAGTAGGTCTTCGTCCATAGGTTGGACAAGTGTTGAAGAATTCTTTGTATCAAGATTCCATGATGTTGCAGTGTCTGACAGATGTGATAAATGGTTTAAAACCGACATGTTGAAGATTAAGATACTTATGTTGTATAAGTGTCTCAGTCTTCAACATGTTGGTTTTAAACCATTTATCACATCTGAGAGAAAGTTGTCAGTGCCAAAATAATTTAGTTCTTCAAGAATCAGCTGGACAAACACTCTGAGAATATAAGATTCACTTTCTCCTAGTCATCTCCAGGTAGCAGCCACCGTCACCCTACCATAACTTCCAGGCAGCTACGATTTATGTGGAGCATAGTATTTAGTAGTGTTAGTAGAAGCAGTGATAACCATGTCTTTATTACACTTCTGCCTGTACCATGCAATGTCCTTGGCTTATATTCCATTGTAGTATGATACGACTCACGAAATCGTAATGACACGATTGCAAACAAACCGTACCACGGGCGGGATTTGAACCCGCTGGTCCAGTGGCTAACGCTACGGTCTGAAGTTTTGACACTCACTGACCGCGGGTTCAAATCACGCCCGTGGTATGGTAGTATGATACTTTCTTCCCTGGATTCATGATGACACTGAATGTTAGGAATGGTGGGCTAAGAAAAAGCATTCTGATTTATTTCCCTTGTCTCAACCATTTCAAAATTCTTGATAGTCCTCCATTGAAATAGCCTTGATGAAGATAGCCTCGGTGTAGATTTAAAGTCTTCTGGTGTCTGCGTTTCCTGTGTAATCTCTCTCTCTCTCTCTCTCTCTCTCTCTCTCTCTCTCTCTCTCTCTCTCTCTCTCTCTCTCTCTCTCTCTCTCTCTCTCTCTCTCTCTCTCTCCGTACCCACCACTAGCCAAAAATTCAATTAGATAAAATGCATCATTCCTGAGCTGCTTATAACAGGGATGTGAATAAGGGGTCAGGAGGCAGGCAGGCAGGCAGGCAGGCAGGCAGGCAGGGAGACAGATAGGCAGATAGGCAGGCAGGAAGGCAGGCAGGCAGGCAGGGAGGCAGGCAGGGAGGCAGGCAGGCAGGCAGAGAGGCAGGCAGGAAGGCAGGCAGGCAGGCAGGGAGGCAGGCAGGGAGGCAGGCAGGCAGGAAGGCAGGCAGGCAGGCAGGCAGGCAGGCAGGCAGGGAGACAGATAGGCAGATAGGCAGGCAGGAAGGCAGGCAGGCAGGCAGGGAGGCAGGCAGGGAGGCAGGCAGGCAGGCAGAGAGGCAGGCAGGAAGGCAGGCAGGCAGGCAGGGAGGCAGGCAGGGAGGCAGGCAGGGAGGCAGGAAGGCAGGCAGGCAGAGAGGCAGGCAGAGAGGCAGGCAGGAAGGCAGGCAGGCAGGCAGGCAGGCAGGCAGGCAGGCAGGCAGGCAGGCAGGCAGGCAGGCAGGCAGGCAGGGAGGCAGGCAGGCAGGAAGGCAGGCAGGCAGGCAGGGAGGCAGGCAGGGAGGCAGGCAGGCAGGGAGGCAGGCAGGCAGGTAGGTAGGCAGGCAGGCAGGCAGGCAGGCAGGCAGGCAGGTAGGCAGGCAGGCAGGCAGGCAGGGAGGCAGGCAGGGAGGCAGGCAGGCAAGAAGGCACGCAGGCAGGCAGGCAGGCAGGTAGGCAGGCAGGCAGGCAGGGAGACAGATAGGCAGATAGGCAGGCAGGAAGGCAGGCAGGCAGGCAGGGAGGCAGGCAGGGAGGCAGGCAGGCAGGAAGGCAGGCAGGCAGAGAGGCAGGCAGGAAGGCAGGCAGGCAGGCAGGCAGGCAGGCAGGCAGGAAGGCAGGCAGGCAGGCAGGCAGGCAGGCAGGCAGGCAGGCAGGCAGGGAGGCAGGCAGGCAGGGAGGCAGGCAGGCAGGAAGGCAGGCAGGCAGGCAGGGAGGCAGGCAGGGAGGCAGGCAGGGAGGCAGGCAGGCAGGGAGGCAGGCAGGCAGGCAGGCAGGCAGGGAGGCAGGGAGGCAGGCAGGCAGGGAGGCAGGGAGGCAGGCAGGCAGGCAGGCAGGCAGGCAGGCAGGCAGGCAGGCAGGAAGGCAGGCAGGCAGGCAGGAAGGCAGGGAGGCAGGCAGGGAGGCAGGTAGGCAGGCAGGCAGGCAGGCAGGCAGGCAGGCAGGGAGGCAGGCAGGCAGGCAGGCAGGCAGGAAGGCAGGCAGGCAGGCAGGCAGGGAGGCAGGCAGGGAGACAGGCAGGCAGGAAGGCAGGCAGGCAGGCAGGGAGGCAGTCAGGGAGGCAGGCAGGCAGGGAGGCAGGCAGGCAGGAAGGCAGGCAGGCAGGAAGGCAGGCAGGGAGGCAGGCAGGGAGGCAGGCAGGCAGGGAGGCAGGTAGGCAGGCAGGCAGGCAGGCAGGGAGGCAGGCAGGCAGGCAGGCAGGCAGGGAGGCAGGCAGGGAGGCAGGCAGGCAGGGAGGCAGGCAGGCAGGCAGGGAGGGAGGCAGGCAGGCAGGCAGGAAGGCAGGCAGGCAGGCAGGAAGGCAGGGAGGCAGGCAGGGAGGCAGGTAGGCAGGCAGGCAGGCAGGCAGGCAGGCAGGGAGGCAGGCAGGCAGGCAGGCAGGCAGGAAGGCAGGCAGGCAGGCAGGCAGGGAGGCAGGCAGGGAGACAGGCAGGCAGGAAGGCAGGCAGGCAGGCAGGGAGGCAGTCAGGGAGGCAGGCAGGCAGGGAGGCAGGCAGGCAGGAAGGCAGGCAGGCAGGAAGGCAGGCAGGGAGGGAGGCAGGCAGGGAGGCAGGCAGGCAGGGAGGCAGGCAGGCAGGCAGGCAGGCAGGGAGGCAGGCAGGCAGGCAGGCAGGCAGGCAGGCAGGCAGGGAGGCAGGCAGGCAGGGAGGCAGGCAGGCAGGCAGGGAGGCAGGCAGGCAGGGAGGCAGGCAGGCAGGCAGGAAGGCAGGCAGGCAGGGAGGCAGGCAGGAAGGCAGGCAGGGAGGCAGGCAGGAAGGCAGGAAGGCAGGCAGGGAGGCAGGCAGGCAGCCAGGCAGGCAGCAGTAAAGACCAGGGATGACGAATTAGAGACAGGTACAACATCAGGGCATCTGTACATTGTAGACATTTCGCCATTCAGTGCCTTTATCAGTATGATACATGGATATAACCTGGCTGTAAAAATATATACAGAAAACAATGGGAGAAGAGGTAATCAGTCCCTCAGTCTACGAGCAGTTGGTGAGATGACATAAAAATGGAACTGAGGAGAAATGAGCTAGATCGGTCGCAGAGAGAGAGAGAGAGAGAGAGAGAGAGAGACTCAGTAAAAATATAAGCAATTAAAATTGATATTGAGCAGTCGTGAATTTTTTTTAAATTCAGATACAATGTCAGAATTCTCGCCGCTATCGGATGCAAATTACGAAGAAGATTATTAACGATAATGTCCGATACAAAAAATCTAATGGACCGGCCGACGAAAAAGAAAAAAAAAATGAAAAAAAAAAAAAATGAATTGAGTGTTTGATTTGTGCCAGGATTTTTTTTTTATGTTTAATAAAAGTGCAAGAGAGTAAAATCGTATTCGACAGGTTGAACATTGAACTAAATATGGGGGCAAAAAGTGAACCGGTGAAGAGGGGAGTTGAAGAGGATTGGGGAAACGGACAGGGGGTTCATATGGAAAAAAAATGGGAGTGAAATGGAAAAGGGAAGATGAGATGAAAGGAAAAGGAGAGGAGGGGGAGGAAGAAGTAGTGGGGAAAAATGAGAAGAAATAAGGAAGGAGAGGGAGAGAGTGAAGGAGAGAAAATGTAAAGAGAGTGTAGGGGGAGACAGTGAATAGGGAAGAGTAAAGAGGAGAGAGTAAACGGGAAACTGAGAGAGAATTGAAAAGTGTGAACTGGTAAAGATGAAAGGAGAGAGTGAAGTATGAGTAAAAGGGAGAAAGTAAAGGTATGGGAATAATGGGGAGAAAGTGCAGGGAAGAGAGTGAAAAGGGAGGGGAGGAGGGAAAGAGGTGGAACGGATAATATTGACAGAGGAAAGAAACATCAGCAGTCCACAATGTTTTGATTGACCTGAGAGAGAGAGAGAGAGAGAGAGAGAGAGAGAGAGAGAGAGAGAGAGAGAGAGAGAAAGAGAGACTTTCTCTTGAAATGGTAGCAAGAAATCAAGAATTAAAATAAAAACGAGAGAAAACGAGAGAGGAAGAGAAAGCAGGAGGGAGAAATGGGAAGTAGGAGGGAGAATTAGGAAGCAAGAGGGAGGAACAGGTAGCAGAAGGGAGGACTGGGAAGCAGGAATGAGACATCAGTGTACCATCACCGTGTACCTACGTAACAACAACATGGAACCATCATCCATGTACACACATCACCTACGTTTGGTACATTATGACTCATTTTCAAAGCTTCAGGTACCAAGGACCTGGAAATCACCAACTAGTGAACCATTTTAACAGGTTCCACTAGTGTGGCTACTCTGCACAACTCAATATTAATCACCAAATCCATCACAGATACAAACGATTTTACTCACACGTTGGTAAGTATCCACTTTGGTAACGAAATTAATCACAGGTGACCAGATGAAATTTCCATACTGGCTTCTCACAAGATTCTCAGGTTATAAGGAATCATTGTTGACAAATGCAGAATGTCTCGACTAGGCCTCAGAGACTACATTTTGTCTGATAAATGAGACACTTGTGCAACATTGGGTTCTTATATTCTGGAAACGTTTCGTCAGCCAGTGGCTTCTTCAGTCCAATGCAAAGAAAGGCAGATGAGAAAGGGTTGAGGTAATTAGTCCCTCAGCCTTGAGGTGCGTTTAGTTCATCAATTTGTTTACTTGGGACATTGTGAATGGTAGGGTTGTTGTCAATGATTGATAGTGATCATCTAGGTTTTTTTTTTTTTAAATCTCTCTATTAATGAATAAAGATAAAGTCCAATTATGAGCATAAATCCTAGCTGGGCACTGGTAGGTAGGTATATATAGAGACCTAGAGCTTAAACTATGGCTAAGGCCTCTTAACTGACAGAGTAATTCTTCTCAGCTATGGTAAGCGCTCTACGAACTTCGCATATTGACCATTGCGTGTCAGTACCAACTTGGTATCAACAGAAAAAGTGGTACAAAGATTTAGAAAGGATATTGTAAAGTATTGGTTTGGAAATAGGGTAGTTGATGAGTGGAACAGTCTACCTAGTAGGGTTATTGAGGCTAAAACCTTGGGTAGTTTCAAATTTAGGTTGGACAAATACATGAATGAGACGGGTTGGATTTGAGTAGGACTTGCACATTAGTAAATAGATTTGTCAGAGCTAATTGTTAGGGTAGCACTGGAAGTGGGTTGGGCAAATGTTCTGTTAGTGGGATGGTATTGTAAAGAACCTGCCAAGTATGGGCCAACAGGCCTGCTGCAATGTTCCTCCTTATGTTCCTATGTTTAAGAACAGAACCTGACACTAATATACTTTTGAACCTTAAGAATGTTCTTGACTGCCTGTTCACCCAAATAAAAAGATGTTCTTTAGAGGATGAGTCGACCAGCATTATTAGAAAAATTAGCAATAAATATTCTGTAAAAATCTAGTTAGACTACTGAAGAAAAAAGTGGGTATAAGGAGCTTCTGAGAGGCAGAGAATTTTGACTCGTCTGTCGTAGGTTCTTAGGTAAGATTCGTCAGGAAACAGGACATGTGTTTCCTGACGCTGGTCTTTGTTATACGGTGACCCGCCGCTGGAGCTGTTGATCATCTGACAGAGGCCTTCCGCTGGCTTACCGGTCCACTTCCTTAAAAATTACTGTTATGATTATAACAATTTCATTTGTTTTCATCCGTCACTATAAGCTTCGGAAACTTTATTAAAAAAATAACAGGTTTGAAAGGTTTGAGGTGCAGTCTACACCGTTCCTTAGGTACTTTGTCTCCCTTGTCAGTTTAGTGTTTCCATATAAATATAATTCCCCCTTATTTCTCCCCTCCCTCCCCCTCATCTTTCTCTGCCTCTTCTCTCTCAAGGTTCCTTGATGCCAGTGAGGGGTTCTTAATCCAAGGAATAGACCTTTGATCTCCCCTCTCTTGTATCAAATCAGATTGCCTCCTATTCTCCCAGATGCTGTATAACTCTTACGGGTTTAGAGCAATCCCACGAATGAGTTAATGCAATTTCCCCCTCTTCATCCCCCCTTGTCCTCCTCTTCCCCTCCCTCCTCCCCTTCTCTCGCTCCCTCCCTCTCGACTTTCCGCCTCTCGTCCCTCTCACTGGGCTTACATTACCCATTCTCACCACACATTTCCCCTCACTCCGTTCCTCGCTCTCTCCACCCTCCGTTAACTTCTCCCTTCCCTCCCCTACCTCCCTCCCCCCAACTCTCCCTCCCCTCACCTATTGCCACTGGATTTTTTCTCTCCGCTCTCTGAAGTCCTCTTCAGTGAGGGGAAACAAAAAACAATGGGAAGGTTTAGGTGGAATTTCTCCCCAAAATAAGTCCCCTCTGTTAGTCTGGCACAATACAGATTCTGGGGTTGATTGTCTGTACCAGTAAGGGGTTGATATAGGAACTGGGGGGGAACAGCAGGGGTTGATGTAAGAACTGTTGAAGACAACAGGGGCTTAAGGTAGGGATGGTGGGGATAGTAAAGGGTTGAAATATTGTGAGAGACCGGAAGAGGTCGAAGTATGCATTGTACGGGGTACCTGGAGTATACCTGGAGAGGGTTTCGGTCTGTGGCCAGGCCTCCCAGTGGGTCAGTCAGGCTGTTCCTGCTAGCCGTAAGCAGACTGACGTACGAAGCACAGCCTGGCTGATCAGGTGCTAGCAAAGGGGGTTGACACAAGAAATATTGTTGGGGCAGTAAGGGGTTTGAAGTAGGAATTGTATTGGAGTTGGGCAGTGACGAGGTAAAGTAGTAATTAAAAGGGAAAGGGAGGTCATTAAAGGGTTGCAGCAGGTGACTAAGGGAAGGGGTGAAGAAGGTTTGGTGGAAAGAAGTAGCGAGAGAACTGAATCTGGAATTGTTTGGAGGTAGGACGAGGTTAATTTATGATTCAGGAATGTAGGGGACCCATACCTTCTTGAAGAAACGATATTTTCTTTTGTCTATGTTGGCTAACCAGTGAGAAACTGAAACAAGGAAAAGATTTCTGTCTCTCTTTTTCTTTTTCTCTTGCTCTTTCTCTCTCTCTCTCTCTCTCTCTCTCTCTCTCTCTCTCTCTCTCTCTCTCTCTCTCTCTCTCTCTCTCTCTCTCTTTTACACAGGGTTTGACAACGTTAGGTTAAGGATCCCTAGCTTTATTGACAAGCTATTTACAGGTTAAGGATTCCTAACTTTATTGGCAAGCTAAGAGCTATTACCTACATCAGCTCATTTGAAAGCATTTTTATTGTTATGAGACATACAAGTAGGGAACAGGATGAAGTTGGAGCCATCTGTGGGCCAGCATTTTCATTTGATCAACTGACTTTGTCTCGTTGACATCATTATGCTGTACGAATGTGTTCCTTACTCGAGTCATCCTGGGTATATATGTTCTCACATGGAGTGATGTTCTGGAGAAGAGTACAGCCAGAGTGAAGTTGCTGCTTTCTGCCCGTCTTGTGGCATAAAAGCTTGTTTCACACTGTCCTCGAAGTGGATCCAAGTGTGGTACTTTGACAATATTGGCCTTGTACATAACAGTAAGCCCACCTACATCCCTCCTGTGTTGAAGGCTCTGCTGAAATGACAGATCTATCCAGGATGGGTCCAGGCGAGAGATGAGACGTCTTGCTCTGTTCTCTACTCTGTCAAGCAGTCGCAGATGAGAGGGGGGGGGGCAGGCAAACCAAGAAAGTGGAGCATACTCAAGGTGTGAGCGTACTTGTGCTTCGCACAGAATCTTGCAACCCCTACTGTCAAGCAGATGCGAGATACTGCGAAGTGCTGTAAGCTTCCTGGCTGCCTTGTTTGCAAGATTTACAACATGGTTCTTCATGGTTAGTTTGGAGTCAAATTTCACCCCAAGGATATCAACTTTCTCTCTCTCTCTCTCTCTCTCTCTCTCTCTCTCTCTCTCTCTCTCTCTCTCTCTCTCTCTCTCTCTCTCTCTCTCTTTACACAGGGTTTGACAAGGTTAGGTTAAGGATCCCTAGCTTTATTGACAAGCTATTTACAGGTTAAACATTCCTAACTTTATTGGCATGCTAAGATCTTTACCTACATCAGCTCTCTCTCTCTCTCTCTCTCTCTCTCTCTCTCTCTCTCTCTGTGAGGTTAGTTATATATTCCAATAATCGCGAGATTTTGATTTGTTCTCTCTTGCCATTTTATATATATATAATATATATAATATATATATATAATATATATATATATAATATATATATATATAATATATATAATATATATATAATGGGATTAAATCTGGAGTATCTGAGAGAGTTAGAGCAAAGGAAGGGATAGCAGTAATGTTGAATGATCAGTTATGGAAGGAGAAAAGAGAATATGAATGTGTAAATTCAAGAATTATGTGGATTAAAGTAAAGGTTGGATGCGAGAAGTGGGTCATAATAAGCGTGTATGCACCTGGAGAAGAGAGGAATGCAGAGGAGAGAGAGAGATTTTGGGAGATGTTAAGTGAATGTATAGGAGCCTTTGAACCAATTGAGAGAGTAATTGTGGTAGGGGACCTGAATGCTAAAGTAGGAGAAACTTTTAGAGAGGGTGTGGTAGGTAAGTTTGGGGTGCCAGGTGTAAATGATAATGGGAGCCCTTTGATTGAACTTTGTATAGAAAGGGGTTTAGTTATAGGTAATACATATTTTAAGAAAAAGAGGATAAATAAGTATACAAGATATGATGTAGGGCGAAATGACAGTAGTTTGTTGGATTATGTATTGGTAGATAAAAGACTGTTGAGTAGACTTCAGGATGTACATGTTTATAGAGGGGCCACAGATAGATCACTTTCTAGTTGTAGCTACACTGAGAGTAAAAGGTAGATGGGATACAAGGAGAATAGAAGCATCAGGGGAGAGAGAGGTGAAGGTTTATAAACTAAAAGAGGAGGCAGTTAGGGTAAGATATAAACAGCTATTGGAGGATAGATGGGTTAATGAGAGCATAGGCAATGGGATCGAAGAGGTATGGGGTAGGTTTAAAAATGTAGTGTTAGAGTGTTCAGCAGAAGTTTGTGGTTACAGGAAAGTGGGTGCAAGAAGGAAGAGGAGCGATTGGTGGAATGATGATGTGAAGAGAGTAGTAAGGGAGAAAAAGTTAGCATATGAGAAGTTTTTACAAAGTAGAAGTGATGCAAGGAGGGAAGAGTATATGGAGAAAAAGAGACAGGTTAAGAGTGGTGAAGCAATGTAAAAAGAGAGCAAATGAGAGAGTGGGTGAGATGTTATCAACAAATTTTGTTGAAAATAAGAAAAAGTTTTGGAGTGAGATTAACAAGTTGAGAAAGCCTAGAGAACAAATGGATTTGTCAGTTAAAAACAGGAGAGGAGAGTTATTAAATGGAGAGTTAGAGGTATTGGGAAGATGGAGGGAATATTTTGAGGAATTGTTAAATGTTGATGAAGATAGAGAAGCTGTGATTTCGTGTATAGGGCAAGGAGGAACAACATCTTGTAGGAGTGAGGAAGAGCCAGTTGTGAGTGTGGGGAAAGTTCGTGAGGCAGTAGGTAAAATGAAAGGGGGTAAGGCAGCCGGGATTGATGGGATAAAGATAGAAATGTTAAAAGCAGGTGGGGATATAGTTTTGGAGTGGTTGGTGCAATTATTTAATAAATGTATGGAAAAGGGTAAGGTACCTAGGGATTGGCAGAGAGCATGCATAGTTCCTTTGTATAAAGGCAAAGGGGATAAAAGAGAGTGCAAAAATTATAGTGGGATAAGTCTGTTGAGTATACCTGGCAAAGTGTATGGTAGAGTTATTATTGAAAGAATTAAGAGTAAGACGGAGAATAGGATAGCAGATGAACAAGGAGGCTTTAGGAAAGGTAGGGGGTGTGTGGACCAGGTGTTTGCAGTGAAACATATAAGTGAACAGTATTTAGATAAGGCTAAAGAGGTCTTTGTGGCATTTATGGATTTGGAAAAGGCGTATGACAGGGTGGATAGGGGGGCAATGTGGCAGATGTTGCAGGTGTATGGTGTAGGAGGTAGGTTACTGAAAGCAGTGAAGAGTTTTTACGAGGATAGTGAGGCTCAAGTTAGAGTATGTAGGAAAGAGGGAAATTATTTCCCAGTAAAAGTAGGCCTTAGACAAGGATGTGTGATGTCACCGTGGTTGTTTAATATATTTATAGATGGGGTTGTAGGAGAAGTAAATGCGAGGGTCTTGGCAAGAGGCGTGGAGTTAAAAGATAAAGAATCACACATAAAGTGGGAGTTGTCACAGTTGCTCTTTGCTGATGACACTGTGCTCTTGGGAGATTCTGAAGAGAAGTTGCAGAGATTGGTGGATGAATTTGGTAGGGTGTGCAAAAGAAGAAAATTGAAAGTGAATACAGGAAAGAGTAAGGTTATGAGGATAAAAAGATTAGGTGATGAAAGTTTGGATATCAGATTGGAGGGAGAGAGTATGGAGGAGGTGAATGTATTCAGATATTTGGGAGTGGACGTGTCAGCGGATGGGTCTATGAAAGATGAGGTGAATCATAGAATTGATGAGGGAAAAAGGGTGAGTGGTGCACTTAGGAGTCTGTGGAGACAAAGAACTTTGTCCTTGGAGGCAAAGAGGGGAATGTATGAGAGTATAGTTTTACCAACGCTCTTATATGGGTGTGAAGCATGGGTGATAAATGTTGCAGCGAGGAGAAGGCTGGAGGCAGTGGAGATGTCATGTCTGAGAGCAATGTGTGGTGTGAATATAATGCAGGTAATTCGTAGTTTGGAAGTTAGGAGGAAGTGCGGGATTACCAAAACTCTTGTCCAGAGGGCTGAGGAAGGGTTGTTGAGGTGGTTCGGACATGTGGAGAGAATGGAGCGAAACAGAATAACTTCAAGAGTGTATCAGTCTGTAGTGGAAGGAAGGCGGGGTAGGGGTCGGCCTAGGAAAGGTTGGAGGGAGGGGGTAAAGGAGATTTTGTGTGCGAGGGGCTTGGACTTTCAGCAGGCATGCGTGAGCGTGTTTGATAGGAGTGAATGGAGACAAATGGTTTTTAATACTTGACGTGCTGTTGGAGTGTGAGCAAAGTAACATTTATGAAGGGGTTCAGGGACACCGGCAGGCCGGACTTGAGTCCTGGAGATGGGAAGTACAGTGCCTGCACTCTGAAGGAGGGGTGTTAATGTTGCAGTTTAAAAACTGTAGTGTAAAGCACCCTTCTGGCAAGACAGTGATGGAGTGAATGATGGTGAATGTTTTTCTTTTTCGGGCCACCCTGCCTTGGTGGGAATCGGCCAGTGTGATAATAATAATAATAATATATATATATATATATATATATATATATATATATATATATAAATATATATATATATATATATATATATATATATATATATATATATATATATATATATATATATATATATATATATATATATGCAATAAGATCACAGTAAACAGGTGATTTTAAAATATGCAAAAGAACCACTGTGAAAGAGTAGTGAAATTCCAATCGCTTTCGTGACTACTCACATTGTCAAGGAACTATGAAAGTAATACATCAAAGGAAGGCAATTAAAGGGCTTAGACCATATCTCACAGTCAACTCCCACATCAAAGAAACACCTGGCGCGCGACAATACCGGACTCATAAGAAAAGAGGAACACTGCAGTAGGTCCAACTAGACAGGTCCTCACGACATCCCACTAACAAATTATTCTACCCAAGAAATAAGGTTTATTATTTGTCCAAGGTATTATTAAACTCTAACCAAATTTTATTAATTATAAATGAATCTAATTTATATAAACCTAAGGAAATATTCATATTATTTTCAAAACTGCTTTTTATAAAACAAGATTCAATTATATTTCTGTCGACCATGGACTTGCTTGATACTACTTTCCCAACTTTTTGAAAATAAATTGGATGGTTAAAATCTCTCACGTGAATAAATAAAGCATTGGAATCTTGTCCAGTTCTAATGCTAGATTTATGTTGTTTTAATCTAAGTTCGAGACTTTTACCGGTTTGACCGTAATGAACTTTATTGCAAATTTTACAAGGAATCTTATAGACACATCCGTCAGCATTTTGGGGGGGAATCTTTATCAAAAGTTTTTTTTTACTGTATCAAGATTTTTAAATACAACTTTTATATTAAAAGTCTTAAGAAGAGAAGGCATATCAACCAAGTTTTCATGGTAAGGGAGAACCATATATTTAGTTGAATAAGGCTGGTTGTCCCTTTTTGGGTTGTAAAAAGTATTTCTAGCAATTTTAAATGATTTATCAATTACATTTCTCGAGTATTTCAGATCATTGGCTATTTCATAAATTTTGGATATTTCTTCATCTATGAACTCTGGACTACAAATTCGTAAAGCTCTCAAAAACATTGATGAGAAAACAGACAGTTTAACTTTATCTTGATGTGAAGAATAATAGTGTACATAGGAACAGTTATTTGTAGGTTTTCTGTAAATTTTAAATTTGAATTCATTATTACTCTTAATAATTAAAACATCTAGAAAAGGCAATGAGTTATTTTCCTCAAATTCAACAGTAAAGTTTATAGAATGGGCTAAGCTATTTAATTTGCCAAGGAAATGGTGTATATCTACATTCTTGGGCATAAGACATAAAATATCATCAACATATCTGAACCATTTAGCTCTATTAGGGAGGATTGTGTTAAGCAATCTTGTTTCAAAAATTCCATGTATAGGTTACTAAGAACAGGTGAAAGAGAATTTCTCATTGCCATACCAAATTTCTGAGTGTAAAACTTATCATTAAACACAAATTTTGCATCAACAATGCAAAGTTTAATAAGTTTAATGATAGTAGGAACTGGCAATGGTAAATCATAATTAACGAGTTCTTCAGATAAGAAACTTAATAAATCATCAACAGGAACTTTCGTAAACAAGGAAGTAACATCAAAACTAACCATGTTAAAATCATTTAAGTCAGTCAAGGAGCTTAATTTATCAACTAAATCTAAGTTGTTTTTAACATTGAAGTTAGAAATTTTACCAACAATAGGGCTCAAAATGTCAACAAGCCATTTAGATAATTTATATGAAATTGATCCTATGGAGCTAATAATTGGTCTGATTGGATTACCTGGCTTGTGTGTTTTTATTAGTCCATACATGTAAGGTAAAGATGGATTAGTGGAAGTAAATTGTTTAATTAATTCATCTTTGCTTTTTAGTAGAAGTTTTATTGTTTTATTGAAATTACTGTTAACGGTTTCTAAGGGATTCTTTCTAAGTTTAGAATAGGTTTCAGTATCATCTAAGAGATTATTCCTTTTTTTCTTGGTAATCATTTTCTTTCATAATTACTATTGGATTTATTTTGTCTGCTTTAGTAAGGAGCAAATTTTTATTATTATTATTAAGTGTATCATAAGACTTCAAGAATCTTTGAGGGCAATTGGGAATGTTTGGTTTTAACATAGAGCTATATACCATTCCCGGAATTTCACTACTCTTTCACAGTGGTTGTTTTGCATATATATATATATATATATATATATATATATATATATATATATATATATATATATATATATATATAAATCGCTCTTGATGTACAATATTTTAATCCTGTGGTCTGCAGCTCTGGCACGAAAGGATTTAACACTGCCTTGTTCTCCCGTAATCCTGGTTCAAATTCCCTCTTTGTTCAGTTAGGAATTCTGAATTTTGTTGCCTCCGCTTGCGTGTTATACACCAGTTTTAAACCCTTATTTGTGTTTGGTGTATGGCGTGTGCACCTGTGTATTGGTGTGTATTTTTGAGTGTGTGTGTGTATGTGTGTGTGTGTGTGTGTGTGTGTGTGTCACCTGGTGTGATTACCTATATTTAATTGTAAGTAAAGAATGTTGTTTAATGTTTATCCATGAATGTTTCCCGCATTAAGATTCCTTCGTTAATGAGCACTGATAACGGAACTGTAAACACTTACGATACGATACACTGACGTGGCCTCACTCGTAAATAACCAAACGTTGTTGTCTACGATAAACGCTGCGAGGTTGTTTCCCATTTATTTGTCGGGGGAAAAAAATAGGTGTCAGTGCTTAAACAACTAGATCTTTGTGTTCCTAGTAGAAGCATCAACTGCGTGCTGCTTTCTGGCTGTTCAAGCTGCCTGTCCCATGAGCCTGTGAGTGTTTCGCACAGGGTAGGAGAGGGGATGACCTGGCTCTGAACTCAATAGAAATAACGGGGATCATTACTTCCAGGCGGAACTGAGAGAACTGTCTTCTAGCTGACAGTAGAACCCATGTAATAGCATCGTCCTGTGAAAAATTAAAAGTTACAATACCATGGCTGCAACAATAACACACCTGCAACAATAACACACTTACAACAGCTTACAACAAGCCCACAAATTGGAAATGAAAACTGGAGCGGTGGCAGTATAAACACACCTGTTACACTGCTACGCTGGGTTATGACCCAGTATAAACACTGACCTGTTACACTGTTACGCTAGGTTATGACCCAGTATAAATACACACCTATTGCACTGTGTTGTGACAAAATATAAATACTGATCTGTTACCATGAACTGTGCTTAGAACTCTATAATATAACGTGGTGACAGTAACTTTCACTGAACTAACACTAAGACAGCCACTGAAGTGTCTAACATGGTGATAACAGTTACCTGTGAGCCATCATTGAGACGACGACTAAAGTGTGTAACATGGTGACAACAGTTACCTGTGAACCAACGCCTCAAGAGTGGCAACAATACATTGCAACTTGTGCAGTCACCGCAATATTCAGGTCGGCTGCACGATTACGTTAAATATTTATCAAACACTGCGTTTTACCAATGGCCAATAAAATTTAGCCAGAATACGATGGCTGGTTCAGTTACCTGTACACACACACACACACACACACACACACACACAGATGGAGACTCAGTGGGAGGAGGAAAGGGCGAGGTCAGTTTTTGTGTACGGGCTCCAAGAAGCCAAGGGGGCCAACTTTGAAGAAATAAAACAGGAGGAGAAAAAAATGATTGAAGGCATCATGAAAACAATAGGGGAGGGCAATATGACCCAGGTGACAAATTTTCAGAGAATTGGGTGGTTTGCGAGTGGAAGGATACGGCCTGTCAGAGTAACTTTCAAGGAAGAAACAGTTCGAACCAGGATTCTGCAAGAGAAAGCAAGACTGAGGGACAAAGAAGGGTACCAGAGAGTATACCTCGACCGCGACAGAACACAAGAAGAAAGGACTACACTGAAAGAGAGGGTACAGAGACGCAAGGAGGAACGAGAAGCAATGAAAATGAGCAGGACCCAGACACAGGAGGAAGGGCAAACACACCCCACAGAATCTCCCACCAAAAGACTCCACCCGCGACATTCCCAACGCAACTGAGCAACCTATACTACAACCCACTCACTGTTCCCTCTGCCACCAATCCCCATATCACAAACCTCACCCCAACAGCTGTCCCTTATGGGCATTCTGACCCCACCCCCATCAACACAAACCCCACCTACACCACAGCCCCATATAGGCCCCCACCAAGGCTCTCGCTCCCCCAACCCCAATATTCTTGCATGACCACAATGATAGAAAAGAAACTAAAGGTTTGGTACACAAACGCGGATGGAATAATGAATAAACATGAGGAGTGGAATGAAAGAATCAGTGAAAAATCCCCAGACATCATAGCAGTCACAGAAACAAAACTCGCTGAGACAATAACAGACACAATCTTCCCAACAGGATATCAGATCCTGAGGAAAGATAGAAGGAGTAGAGGGGGAGGAGGGGTTGCACTGCTCATAAAACACCGATGGGGATTTGAGGAAATGGAAGGCATGGACATGATTGGAGAAAGAGACTACATTGTAGGTACAATTCAGTCCGGAGAACATAAAGTAGTCATTGGAGTGATGTATAACCCACTACAGAACTGCAGGAGGCCAAGAGAGGAGTACGAAGTAAACAACAGGGTGATGGTGGACACACTGGCTGAGGTGGCAAGAAGAGCTCACTCGAGCAGAGCAAAGTTACTGGTAATGGGCGATTTCAACCACAGGGAGATCGACTGGGAAAACCTGGAGCCACATGGGGGTCCCGAAACATGGAGAGCCAAGATGATGGATGTGGTACTTGAAAACCTCATGCATCAACATGTCAGGGACACAACCAGAGAGAGAGGGGAGGATGAGCCAGCAAGACTGGATCTTGTGTTCACCCTGAGCAGTTCAGACATTGAGGACATCACTTATGAGAGGCCCCTTGGAGCTAGCGATCATGTGGTTCTGAGTTTTGACTATATAGTAGAGTTACAAGTGGAGAAGGTAACAGGAACTGAAGGGGAAAGGCCAAACTATAAAAGGGGGGACTACACAGGTATGAGAAACTTCCTGCAGGAGGTTCAGTGGGACAGAGAAATGGTAGGAAAATCAGTAAACGAGATGATGGAATATGTGGCAACAAAGTGCAAGGAGGCAGAGGAAAGTTTTGTTCCCAAGGGAAACGGAAATAATAGGAAGACCAAAACGAGTCCTTGGTTTACCCGAAGGTGTAGGGAGGCAAAAACTAAGTGCAACAGAGAATGGAAAAGGTACAGGAGGCATAGGACCCAGGAAAACAAGGAGATTAGTAGAAGAGCCAGAAACGAGTATGCACAGATAAGGAGGGAGGCCCAGCGACAGTATGAAAACGACATAGCATCGAAAGTCAAATCTGACCCGAAACTGCTGTATAGCCACATTAGGAGGAAGACAACAGTCAAGGACCAGGTGATAAGGCTGAGGAAAGAAGGTGGAGAACTCACAAGAAACGATCAAGAGGTATGTGAGGAGCTCAACACGAGATTTAAGGAAGTATTTACAGTAGAGACAGGAAGGACTCTGGGGGGACAGACCAGATGGGGACACCAGCAAGGAATACACCAACAAGTGTTGGACGACATACATACAGATGAGGAGGAGGTGAAGAAACTGCTAAGGGACATCGATACCTCAAAGGCAATGGGACCAGACAACATCTCCCCGTGGGTCCTTAGAGAGGGAGCAGATATGTTGTGCGTGCCACTTACCACAATCTTCAACACATCCCTGGAAACTGGGCAACTACCTGAGGTATGGAAGACGGCAAATGTAGTTCCCATTTTTAAAAAAGGAGACAGAAAAGAGGCACTAAACTATAGACCTGTGTCATTGACGTGTATAGTATGCAAAATTATGGAGAAGATTATCAGGAGGAGAGTGGTGGAGCACCTGGAACGGAACAGGAGTATAAATGCCAACCAGCACGGATTCACGGAAGGCAAATCCTGTGTCACAAACCTTCTGGAGTTTTATGATAAAATAACAGAAGTAAGACAAGAGAGAGAGGGGTGGGTTGATTGCATCTTCTTGGACTGCAAGAAGGCCTTTGACACAGTTCCTCACAAGAGATTAGTGCAGAAGCTAGAGCATCAGGCGCATATAACAGGAAGGGCACTGCAATGGATCAGAGAATACCTGACAGGGAGGCAACAACGAGTCATGGTACGTAATGATGTATCACAGTGGGCACCTGTGACGAGCGGGGTCCCACAGGGGTCGGTCCTAGGACCAGTGCTATTTTTGGTATATGTGAACGACATGACGGAAGGGTTAGACTCAGAAGTGTCCCTGTTTGCAGATGTGAAGTTAATGAGGAGAATTAAATCTGATGAGGACCAGGCAGGACTTCAAAGAGACCTGGACAGACTGGACACCTGGTCCAGCAAATGGCTTCTCGAATTTAATCCTGCCAAATGCAAAGTCATGAAGATGGGGGAGGGGCACAGAAGACCACAGACAGAGTATAGGCTAGGTGGCCAAAGACTGCAAACCTCACTCAAGGAGAAAGATCTTGGGGTGAGTATAACACCGAGCATGTCTCCGGAAGCACACATCAATCAGATAACTGCTGCAGCATATGGGCGCCTGGCAAACCTGAGAACAGCATTCCGATACCTTAGTAAGGAATCATTCAAGACACTGTACACCGTGTATGTCAGGGCCATACTGGAGTATGCAGCACCTGTTTGGAACCCGCACTTGATAAAGCACGTCAAGAAACTAGAGAAAGTACAAAGGTTTGCGACAAGGTTAGTTCCAGAGCTAAGGGGAATGTCCTATGAGGAAAGATTAAGGGAAATCGGCCTGACCACACTGGAGGACAGGAGGGTCAGGGGAGACATGATAACGACATATAAAATACTGCGTGGAATAGACAAGGTGGACAAAGACAGGATGTTCCAGGGAGGGGACACAGAAACAAGAGGCCACAATTGGAAGTTGAAGACACAAATGAGTCAGAGAGATAGTAGGAAGTATTTCTTCAGTCATAGAGTTGTAAGGCAGTGGAATAGCCTAGAAAATGACGTAGTGGAGGCAGGAACCATACACAGTTTTAAGACGAGGTTTGATAAAGCTCATGGAGCGGGGAGAGAGAGAGGGCCTAGTAGCAACCGGTGAAGAGGCGGGGCCAGGAGCTAGGACTCGACCCCTGCAACCACAAATAGGTGAGTACAAATAGGTGAGTACACACACACACACACACACACACACACACTACTGAACACTACTAAACACTAGGTGAGGTCCAGAGTAGTGTCTAAGTTAGTGTCTAGTCATTAACTGAAGTTCACTTAGAGTTTACCTGTGTTTGGTTCATAAAGAACAGGTCTCATACCAGGTCTCCAGGTTCCCTACCTGGTCTGTCATGTTGTTGGTGCTGGCTTCAAGCACCTCACCACTTGTAGTATGACAACTGACTACCACGACTCACCCATAGGTCATGACAACTGACTACCACGACTCACTGATGGGTCATGACAAATGCATGATACAGCATGATAAAATGCGAAAAAAAGTAGCATACAGAGAAAGACATATTTCTAAAGGTCACATTGCATTCTACAGCTCAAGGTCATACAACAGTTCTAGAGCTCAAGGCCACACTTACATTAGCGTTTTACATAACAAGGTCACACATTTGTTCTATGGAACATTGTTACATATTTGAGTTCTGCTGAACAAGGTCACATATAGTTCAATCAATAATTTTCGTATTTCGAGCTCCTTATTTTCGTATTTCGAGCATCGAATCTCCATATTTCGAGTTCCGTAGCTCCGTATTTCGTATCACTGTATTTCGTGTTCTATATATCCGTATTTCGAGTTGTGCATTTCTGTACTTCTAGATTCGTTCTTCCGTATTTCGAGCTTCGAATTTTCGTATTTCGAGTTACGTATTTCCGTAGTTCGAATTCATTACCGCATTTCTAGTTTCTTTTTTCCGTATTTTGTTCGTATTTTCGCATTTAAAGTTCGTTTTCTGAAAAAATACTTCTATACGAGTAGGAAAACAACAAGGAAAAGCAACAGTAATACAGTAATACAGTAGAAATAAATCTTAACAGTAACAGCTGAACGAACAGTGATTGCAGCAACAGTAAAACAGTAACAGAAGATGCAGCAGAAATATCACTAACAACAGCAGCAACAACAGCAACAATAACAGAAGGAGCAGCAGCAGGAGCAGCATCAGCAGCGTTAACAGCAACAGGATCCAAATCAGAAACAGCACCAACAGCAGCACACGCAGCAGCAGGAATAGCAACAACAGTAACAGCAGTAGAAATAACATCAGAAACAGCAGCAGCAGAAATATCAACAGCTGAAACAGGAACAGTAACAGCACCAGGAACACAATAGCAACCTCAACAACAGCAACAGCAGTAGTAACAGTAGCAGCATTAACAGCAACAAGTGGCAGGAACAGCAACAACAACGGCAGAAATAACGGCAGGAACAGCAACAACAACGGCAAGAGCAGCAACAACGGCAAGAACAGCAGCAACAACGGCAGGAACAGCAACAACAACGGCAGGAACAGCAACAACGGCAGGAATAGCAGCAACAACAGCAGGAACAGCAGCAACAACGGCACAAACCTTTTCTGGTATTTTTGGTCTGTCAGTTCTTTGAGTCTTTCACAAGTACCATTCATCCAGGTACCAGCACTACCATTGTTGTGACGGTATCCCCACCACCACTGTGGTGACGGTATCCCCATCACCACTGTGGTAACGGTATCTCCACCACCACTGTGGTGACGGTATCCCCACCACCACTGTGGTGATGGTATCCCCACCACCACTGTGGTGACGGTATCCCCACCATCACTGTGGTGACAGTATCCCCGCGGTCTCCTGAAGCTACCACAGCACACTCCCGATGGATTGCGTGCAGCCAACAGTAGCATCCTGGTTAATCAGGTCCTGGTCCACCAGGAGGCCTGCTCGGGGACCTGGCCTCTGGGGCGTTGACCCCCCAGAACAGCCTCCACGTAGACTTCAGATATACACAGAACGGTATACACAACGTATATACACAGATCCGTGTATATACGATGGGAGTTAACTAAGTGCATTCATTTACAGATACACATAAATACAGTTACATAAATTATCATACATAGCAGTATATGTATAAATTACTTAGGATATTCCAAAAAAGTCAAAGTAACTTATTTCCATTGGGGCCCTTGACTTTATTCCTTTTTTTTGGGGGGGGACTGAAGTATACCTGACTCATCGGGGTACTTAACCTAATTCTTTTTTTTTTTTGGGGGGGGACTGAAGTATACCTGACTGGTGGTGAACAAGTGACATGCAGCCATTAATGACCCCCCTCGTGTAGCCGATAGGCTTTAAACCCTCCCTCCCTCCCTCCCATCAAACCAACCAATTTTATTTAACTAGAAAAAAAGAATCAGTATTTCTGTGTGTCCCGTTTTCGTTACTAGTTTACCGTTTTCTCTGTATTTTATTTACATGTCGGAGTTTTAGTGTTATGGTGCACTATGAAATGTTGTATTTTATGGTAATGGCAGTATGGTGGATACCATAACCCGGTTTGTTTATTGGTTTATTGCCTGTGAATTGTTTGGGCGTTTTTATGTGATTGGGTTATTGTTTTCATTATATTATCAATGGTAGTGTTGGTGGCATTATTTATATCTTTTTTTAATATTATAATTATGTTTGTATTATCGTTGAGTGTGTTGACGTTGTTATTACAGCTGTTGTTTATTGATGGAATTATTGTCATGCTTGTGATATATTTGCTGTGCTGCTGCTGTTATTATCTGTTTCGTGGGTAATGGTCGGGTGACTAGTGATACCTCCCATTACACTACCCATCCCTTACTATTTTCTCTCTTCTCTCTCTCTTCTCTCTCTCTCTCTCTCTCTCTCTCTCCCTCCCCTCTCTCTTCTCTCTCTTCTCTCTCTTCTCTCCTCTCTCTCTCTCTCTCTCTCTCTCTCTCTCTCTCTCTCTCTCTCTCTCTCTCTCTCTCTCTCTCTCTCTCTCTCTCTCTCTCTCTCTCTCTCTCTCTCTCTCTCACTCTCTCTCTCTCTCTCTCTTCTCTCTCTCTCTTCTCTCTCTCTCTATTATCTCTCTCTCTCTCTCTCTCTCTCTCTCTCTCTCTCTCTCTCTCTCTCTCTCTCTCTCTCTCTCTCTCTCTCTCTCGCTCTCCCTCTCTTCTCTCTCTTCTCTCTCTTCTCTCTCTTCTCACTCTCTCTCTCTTTCTCTCTCTCTCTCTCTCTCTCTCTCTCTCTCTCTCTCTCTCTCTCTCTCTCTCTCTCTCTCTCTCTCTCTCTCTCCTTTCCTACACACTTTCTCTCATCGTTCCAAACTTCAACTTCTCCCTTGTTTCTTAGTTCATTACTGTTAGTTTCTCTCTTCCCTCATCCGGTTGCCGTCGCTGTTGTTGTAATTGTTGCTGTTATTGTTGTTGGTGGTATTGCTGTTGTAGTTGGTGGTGTAGTTGTTCTAACTGTTGTTTCTGCTTTTGTTAGTGTTGTATATGGTGCTGGTGGTGACGCTGTTGTTGTTGGTGGTGGTAATGTTGGCACTGTTGTTATTGTTGGTGGTGATGGTGGTGGTTTTGTTGGTAGTGTTGATGTTGACGTTGTTGGTGGTGATGGTGGTGGTAGTTGTGGTGGTGGTGGTGGTGGTAGTTGTGGTGGTGGTGGTGATGCTGAATATAACGTGTTGTTGGTGTTGTTGTTATTGTTATAACAGTCAACAAAATCACTGTTCTAGTCACTTTTTTTGTGCCTCAGTATTTTAAATTATATTTATAATTCATGTTAATTAATTCCACATTTCAACGTTAACAAAAGAACGTAATTGAGAAATAAAATTCACACAAGCAACAATGTCTGATGTGTCAGCTAATGTCAGATGTGTCAGCTAATGTCAGATGTGTCAGCTAATGTCAGATGTGTCAGCTAATGTCTGATGTGTCAGCTAATGTCTGATGTGTCAGCTAATGTCTGATGTGTCAGCTGTCTGATGTGTCAGCTGTCTGATGTGTCAGCTAATGTCTGATGTGTCAGCTAATGTCTGATGTGTCAGCTGTCTGATGTGTCAGCTAATGTCAGATGTGTCAGCTAATGTCAGATGTGTCAGCTAATGTCTGATGTGTCAGCTAATGTCTGATGTGTCAGCTAATGTCAGATGTGTCAGCTAATGTCTGATGTGTCAGCTAATGTCAGATGTGTCAGCTAATGTCTGATGTGTCAGCTAATGTCTGATGTGTCAGATAATGTCAGATGTGTCAGCTAATGTCAGATGTGTCAGCTAATGTCAGATGTGTCAGCTGTCAGATGTGTCAGCTAATGTCTGATGTGTCAGCTAATGTCTGATGTGTCAGCTGTCTGATGTGTCAGCTAATGTCAGATGTGTCAGCTAATGTCAGATGTGTCAGCTAATGTCAGATGTGTCAGCTAATGTCTGATGTGTCAGCTAATGTCAGATGTGTCAGCTAATGTCAGATGTGTCAGCTAATGTCTGATGTGTCAGCTAATGTCAGATGTGTCAGCTAATGTCAGATGTGTCAGCTAATGTCTGATGTGTCAGCTGTCTGATGTGTCAGCTAATGTCAGATGTGTCAGCTAATGTCAGATGTGTCAGCTAATGTCAGATGTGTCAGCTAATGTCTGATGTGTCAGCTAATGTCAGATGTGTCAGCTAATGTCAGATGTGTCAGCTAATGTCTGATGTGTCAGCTAATGTCTGATGTGTCAGCTAATGTCTGATGTGTCAGCTAATGTCTGATGTGTCAGCTAATGTCAGATGTGTCAGCTAATGTCAGATGTGTCAGTCTTTGATATCAGCTAGTGTTTAGTGTGTCTTCTAGTGCTTGATGTGTCAGCTAGAGTTAGCTGTGTCAGCTGGTGCATCTTGTGTCAGCTGGTGTTCGATGCGTCAGCTGGTGTTTGATGTGTCAGCTGTCTCAGCAATTTCTTAACTTGTCAGTTATTACTTAAGGAGATGTTAGCTGTTTCTTAAGCTTAAATTGGCGAGAGAGAAAAGCTTGATTTCTAAGCAACTCTTAAGATAAGATAGTTGCAAGCTTGAGCTATTAAGCTGGAGAGAAGCTTGAATTAAGCTGGACTAAGTGAACAAGTATGAACTAATGAATGGTCAACAGGCATAACGAGGAACAAATATTGGAGGAGGAGGAGGAGGGAGACAGGAACTGTGTTCAACATAATTAGAGGGTAATGATGGTCGTTAAAATTAATTGGCTTCAGAAAAACATGTACGATTCCTGTTTTTTTTTTTTTTTGCTTCTTTCTGACGAGTGTTCTGTTCTGTTTGACGAGTGTTTTATGATTCGTTTTATTGGATTGGAGTATTTCATGATTTATTCTGATGGAAATGTTTTGTTCTATATGCTGGATGTATTTATGTTCTGTTCTCTCAGCTGAGATGCTTGCTGAGGCCACTTCAAGTTCTGTTCTCCTTGTATTTTTCACCCCTTAGAATATTTTCACTTCAGGTCTCCAGTTTGTAGGGAAGTAATTGCTCCAGTGTTAACTGCTTCATCATTCTTATTCATTTTTTTATCCTATTTTGTCCTCTTTTCTTTCTTTCCTGTCTTTTACATTTTCTGTTATTTTTGTTACTATTTATCTGTTTCCTCTTCTTATATTTCCTCTTATATTGCACTCTAGTTGTCTTTCCAGAAAGCCAGAGACAAAACATCACCAAACTGCAGTATTTCCACCCGGTTTCTTTCAGTTTCTTAAGAGGTTAGCTCACGCATACTAACAAAAGGTATTACTCGCCATCACTCCCGTCTAACACATTCATCCATGCTCGACGTTCAAACACTTAGCATTAAATTTATCTACACCAGATATCTACACCCTCTTAATCACCCTCTCTCCTATAAATTCTACACGATCAACCCGCCTCAACAACCCTCGTTTCAAGTGCGTATTGCTTTTATGCCTCCCAAGCAGTCTTCAATTCCTTTTACGCCTCCCAAGCAGTCTTCAATTTCTTTTATGCCTCCCATGCAGTCTTCAATTCCTTTTATGCCTCCCAGGCAGTCTTCAATTCCTTTTATGCCTCCCAAGCAGTCTTCAATTCCTTTTATGCCTCCCAAGCAGTCTTCAATTCCTTTTATGCCTCCCAAGCAGTCTTCAATTCCTTTTATGCCTCCCAAGCAGTCTTCAATTTCTTTTATGCCTCCCACACAGTCTTCAATTCCTTTTATGCCTCCCAAGCAGTCTTCAATTCCTTTTATGCCTCCCAAGCAGTCTTCAGTTTCTTTTATTTCTCCCAAGCAGTCTTCAATTCCTTTTATGCCTCCCAAGCAGTCTTCAATTCCTTTTATGCCTCCCAAGCAGTCTTCAATTCCTTTTATGCCTCCCAAGCAGTCTTCAGTTTCTTTTATGCCTCCCAAGCAGTCTTCAATTTCTTTTATGCCTCCCAATCAGTCTTCAATTCCTTTTATGCCTCCCAAGCAGTTTTCAATTCCTTTTATGCCTCCCACGCAGTCTTCAATTCCTTTTATGCCTCCCAAGCAGTCTTCAATTCCTTTTATGCCTCCCAAGCAGTCTTCAGTTTCTTTTATGCCTCCCAAGCAGTCTTCAATTCCTTTTATGCCTCCCAAGCAGTCTTCAATTCCTTTTATGCCTCCCAAGCAGTCTTCAATTCCTTTTATGCCTCCCAAGCAGTCTTCAGTTTCTTTTATGCCTCCCAAGCAGTCTTCAATTCCTTTTATGCCTCCCAAGCAGTTTTCAATTCCTTTTATGCCTCCCAAGCAGTCTTCAGTTCCATTTATGCCTCCCAATAGTCTTCAATTCCTTTTATGCCTCCCAAGCAGTCTTCAATTCCTTGTATGCCTCCCACGCAGTCTTCAATTCCTTTTATGCCTCCCACGCAGTCTTCAATTCCTTTTATGCCTCCCAAGTAGTCTTCAATTCCTTTTATGCCTCCCAAGCCGTCTTCAATTCCTTTTATGCCTCCCAATAGTCTTCAATTCCTTTTATGCCTCCCAAGCAGTCTTCAATTCCTTTTATGTCTCCCAAGCCGTCTTCAATTCCTTTTATGCCTCCCAATAGTCTTCAATTCCTTTTATGCCTCCCAAGCAGTCTTCAATTCCTTTTATGCCTCCCAAGCCGTCTTCAATTCCTTTTATGCCTCCCACGCAGTCTTCAATTCCTTTTATGCCTCCCAAGCAGTCTTCAATTCCTTTTATGCCTCCCACGCAGTCTTCAATTCCTTTTATGCCTCCCAAGCAGTCTTCAATTCCTTTTACGCCTCCCAAGCAGTCTTCAATTTCTTTTATGCCTCCCAAGCATTCTTCAATATCTTTTATGCCTCCCAAGCAGTCTTCAATTCCTTTTATGCCTCCCAAGCAGTCTTCAATTGCTTTCATGCCTCCCAAGCAGTCTTCAATTCCTTTTATGCCTCCCAAGCAGTCTTCAATTCCTTTTATGCCTCCCAAGCAGTCTTCAATTCCTTTTATGCCTCCCACGCAGTCTTCAATTCCTTTTATGTCTCCCAAGCAGTCTTCAATTCCTTTTACGCCTCCCAAGCAGTCTTCAATTTCTTTTATGCCTCCCAAGCATTCTTCAATATCTTTTATGCCTCCCAAGCAGTCTTCAATTCCTTTTATGCCTCCCAAGCAGTCTTCAATTGCTTTCATGCCTCCCAAGCAGTCTTCAATTCCTTTTATGCCTCCCAAGCAGTCTTCAATTGCTTTCATGCCTCCCAAGCAGTCTTCAATTCCTTTTATGCCTCCCATGCAGTCTTCAATTCCTTTTATGCCTCCCATGCAGTCTTCAATTCCTTTTATGCCTCCCATGCAGTCTTCAATTCCTTTTATGGCTCCCATGCAGTCTTCAATTCCTTTTATGCCTCCCAAGTAGTCTTCAATTCCTTTTACGCCTCCCAAGCAGTCTTCAATTTCTTTTATGCCTCCCAAGCAGTCTTCAATTCCTTTTATGCCTCCCAAGCAGTTTTCAATTCCTTTTAATGCCTCCCAAGCAGCCTTCAATTCCTTTTATGCCTCCCAAGTAGTCTTCAATTCCTTTTATGCCTCCCAAGCCGTCTTCAATTCCTTTTATGCCTCCCAAGCAGTCTTCAATTCCTTTTATGCCTCCCAATAGTCTTCAATTCCTTTTATGCCTTCCAAGCAGTCTTCAATTCCTTTTTTTCTTGTTCTCGTCATATGTACTCATCACTGATTCCAGAAACGGCTTTTCCATTCCCCCAGTCACCTTCTCGCTTTCTCTGACCTTTTGTCCATTATCCGACGTAATTTACACGTATTTTACTATGTATGATAATTTCTGTAACTATATTAACGTGTACTTCTACCTAAATGAACTTAAAGATCATGTCTAACAACCAAGCGGTGACACCACTATAATCTGACTCGTTCTGTTTTCATTTTTTGCATTCAGTGACAAACTTTTTTTTTTTTTGCATATACATCAACAAAATTGCAATTTTTCTCACCTATACTGCTTTGCTATTAACCTCATATTTTACACTCTCTGGAATCCATTTAAGTATTAAGCATTTCCTGAAGACTAATATCCTCTCTCCAGTCACAACCAAAACACTTCAGAACAAGGTTTAAGAAGTCATCTCTGTCTCTCTACCTTTGAAAAGTCTCTTCAGGTTTTGTGTTGAAAAACAGCATTGTTTTTAACGCAGCAAGATCAACTGAGACGAAGAGAAGAAGGAGAAGGAGGAGGAGGAGGAGGAGGGGGCAGAAACAGGAGGGAAAAGGAAGGGGGTAACACTGTGGTGGTGAGAGGTTGTGTAGGGTCGGGGTGTGGATGAGAAGTGGGATGGTGCCACAGGAGGTACGTTGATTGTGGGAGTGACGGGAAAGAGGGAGGGAGAAGGGAGAGAGAGAGAGAGAGGTACGAAAGAAGGAAGGGTGAGTGTTTGTGCATGAAAATGAGTGGTAGTGAGTGGGAATACACGGAATAAGCTATTACCGTTGAAGGGACAAGTACAATCCGTCAATAACTACATAAGGTATTTTATACCAGTACCAGATAACAGTTGTGATTAGTGGAAGGAGCGAGTGTATATTCACTCCTTTCATCTGAGTCAACTCCCACTCCTGCTCACACAAATTTTTATCCTAACGATGTGATGAGATTCTCATTTCAATGACAGGATTGATGAACATTCTACTTGAAACTGTATCCACGAGACCCATGTACCGTCAGGAATTGTGAGTAACATTTTGGGCTGACCCCCAAAAGCCTCTCCAGGTAAACTCCAGGTAAACCCGCACGGAATTCTATTATCCTACTTTCACGATATGTTGAGACTCTTATAGTGTGAAATTATTGCCGTGTTAGGATAAGGGTACAAATATAACTAATGTTTCTAAATTCTTCCGTGACAGATGCTCTAGTATCAACCAGAGTTCCTGAAGCGTCATAGAGATATAACCCCTGAAGACGTAGGCTTGAGATGGTCTGACTCACCACCTCAACACTACGTTTTCAAGGCTGATGCACTGATTACATTATCTTAACATCTCTACCGCTTCTGTTGCGTCTTATATACTCTACTGAAGAAGCCTACTGTGTAGGCGATACTTTTCGGAATAAAGACACCAAACTATTGCACATGTGTCTTATCAACTAGTCGGTATTGTGTACCGTTTACCATATTTACCCAACAGGGTCTAAATATACGCATTATTCCTCCCTTAAAAATAATATAAAGACACTAATAAAATAAAAAATAAAGATACGTGTGTTTTAACATTACTAAAAAAATCAGGAGTGACAAACAGAGCTAAATAGTTCTCGGTACTCAATAGACATTAGTTTTCGGAATCCATAGATCGACAGTTAAGTTTTAATCACATTTATGTTACGGAGATGTGCATCTTCATTCCAAAAGAGGTCATTGATTTATACAACAGCTGAGGTTTCCCAGTGTACCTGTGTATCGTCATAAATATGATACGAAAATGTTGTGATTATGGGAGATTTTAACTTTAGACAAATTGATTGGAACAATATGACAGGAAATCTTGAGTCTAGTGACTTTCTTGATACAGTTCAGGATTGCTTTTTAGAACAGGTTGTGACAGAACCAACTAGAGGAAACAGTCTGCTTGACTTGGTTCTTACCAACAAAGAATCACTAATTAATAATCTTGAGGTTAATGATGAGCTTGGGGAAAGTGATCACAAATCACTTAGTTTCAATATATCATGGAATTACCCAGATAACTGCAATCAAATCTCTGTCCCAGATTTTCGCTTGGCCGACTTCATGGGACTGAAAAATTACTTGGGTGGGCTAAATTGGGATGTCCTAACTATGGGTCAGGTAGGTGATCTTGGTTGCCAATATGACGTTTTTCAGAGTATAGTTCTAGCTGCCCAGACAACTTTTGTTCCGAGTAGGGAAATTAGATCTAACAAAAATGATCCCAAATGGATGAACAATAGATTAAAACATCTCATTGGTCAAAAGAGAGGCATATATAGGCGTATCAAAAGAGGGGATAGGCAGTTAAGAAATCAATATATTCAATTAAAGAGAGAAATAAAGAAAGGAATAAGAAAAGCAAAAAGAGATTATGAGGCTAAGGTCGCAAGGGATTCAAAGACTAACCCAAAAGGGTTCTTTCAGGTATACAGAAGTAAGATTAGGGACAAGATTGGCCCACTTAAGAGTAATTCTGGTCAGATCACTGACAGCGATAAGGATATGTGTGAAATTCTAAATACCTACTTCCTCTCAGTTTTCACCCAGGAAAATACTAGCGATATTCCTGAAATAATAGATTACGTAGAACAGGATGATGATAAACTATGTACGATTGCGGTAACTAGTGACATGGTCCTCAGACAAATAGAGAAACTAAAACCTAACAAATCCCCAGGTCCTGATGAACTGTTTGCAGGGGTGTTAAAGGAATGTAAAGAGGAACTTAGCATACCTTTGGCTAATCTTTTTAACATATCACTACAAACTGGCATAGTGCATGATAAGTGGAAAATGGCAAATGTAATACCTATTTACAAGGCAGGTGACAGGTCCTTGGCTTCGAACTATAGACCAATAAACCTTACCTCCATAGTGGGAAAATTTATGGAATCAATAATTGCCGAAGCAATTCGTAGCCATCTTGACAGGCACAGATTGATTAATGATTCTCAACAAGGTTTTACAAAGGGGCGTTCCTGTCTTACGAATTTACTAACTTTTTTCACTAAGGTGTTCGAGGAGGTAGATCATGGTAATGAATATGATATTGTGTATATGGACTTCAGTAAGGCTTTCGATAGAGTTCCACACCAGAGGCTATTGAGGAAACTTAGGGCACACGGAATAGGAGGAGAAATTTTTTCTTGGGTGGAGGAGTGGCTGAAAATAGACAGCAGAGAGTTAGCATAAATGGGGAGAAATCAGAATGGGGGCACGTCACAAGCGGTGTTCCTCAGGGGTCAGTGTTGGGCCCGTTGTTGTTCACAATTTACATAAACGACATAGATGAGGGAATAAATAGCGACATAAGCAAATTTGCTGATGACACCAAAATAGGCAGTCCAATTCATTCTAATGAGGACAATAGAGCACTCCAGGATGATTTGAATAGACTGACGCAATGGTCGGAGAAATGGCAGATGCAGTTTAATATTGACAAATGCAAAGTTCTAAATGTTGGACAGTTAAATAACCATGCCACATATAAACTAAATAATGTAGATCTTAATACTACCGATTGCGAAAAGGATTTAGGAGTTCTGGTTAGCAGTAATCTAAAACCAAGACAACAGTGCATTAGTGTTCGCAATAAAGCTAACAGAATTCTTGGCTTCATATCTAGAAGTATAAATAATAGAAGTCCTCAGGTTGTTCTTCAACTCTATATATCCTTGGTTAGGCCTTATTTAGACTATGCTGCTCAGTTCTGGTCACCTTATTACAGAATGGATATAAATGCTCTGGAAAACGTACAGAGGAGGATGACAAATTTGATCCCATGTATCGAAAATCTTCCCTATGTGGATAGACTGAGGACCCTGTATCTGCACTCTCTGGAAAGGCGTAGAATTAGGGGGGATATGATCGAGGTGTATAAATGGAAAACAGGAATAAATAAAGAGGATGTAAATAGCGTGCTGAAAATTTCCAGCCAAGACAGGACTCGCAGCAATGGTTTCAAGTTGGAAAAATTCAGATTCAGGAAGGATATAGGAAAGCACTGGTTTGGTAATAGAGTTATGGATGAGTGGAACAAGCTCCCGAGTACAGTTATTGAGGCTAAAACGTTGTGTAGTTTTAAAAATAGGTTAGATAAATACATGAGTGGGTGTGGGTGGGTGTGAGTTGGACCTTACTAGCTTGCTGGTGGGTCTGGTGCCGTGCTCCATCCTTGAGTGGAGATGACCAGACTGGGTGGGTCATTGGTCTAATCCGGGGGGAGACATGGACCTGCTCCGCATGGGTCAGTAGGCCTGTTGCAGTGTTCCTTCTTTCTTATGTTCTTAAGTTAAAACATCGTTTGATGGCGTAAATTTCTGGATTTTTTTGGCCAAGCTAGTTTTCCAGTCTCTTTCGTACGCCTCTGTTATTATAGTATATTCACCGTAGATTCATTGACATCAATCTAGTGAATTAGAGGTTTTTAAATGAATAAATTATAAAGGCTTGAGTCTCACCACCCATATACAAGAAATATTTTAGAAAATTTTCAGAAAAAAATAGATTTTTTTTTGTATACATTTTTTTTCTCGCATACGAGGCTGCGAGTTGAAAATTTAAACCCACTATCCCACACCTTTAAGGCCACTGGGCGGAAAATACTTAAGAAATTTGGTGAACCTGGTAACGAGATATTAATTAAAATCTAACACCCCTACAGATTAAACAAACATAGTTTAACAAGATTTTCTCCTATAAGCTTGATTTTTTTTGGAGGGGGGAGGGGGAAGAAGAATTATTAAAGGCTGGAGAGGATTGTCTCAGTACAAAACACCCCAAAATACCTTAAATTCTACTACTGACTGTCAGCATTAATGACAATGTAGTAATATTGATTACAATAATTGACTTGAATGACTATAAAACCTATTTTAATGGCAATAATAATTGATATTAATACTTATAATTATTTTTTTAATAATCATAACGTTTATAAGAATTTAATTAAACCGATGATAAACAAGAGGTGAAAGAATGAAGAAAATAGAGAATTAAGAGGAAAATAGAAAATCAAAAGGAAAACCTAAAAGTAAGTGGAATAAAGTAAATTAAGAGGAAAAGAGGAAAGCAAGAAGAAAACAGTGAAGTAAGAAGAAAGAAGAAAACAAAGAGCGATGCACAGACGTCAGAACAAAAGCAGTAAATTGGGGGATCAGGTAATAAATTTTAGGGGTCAGCCAAAAGGGGAATAAATATGGTAATTGGAGGAATAACAGATACGAACAATAAATAAAGGATGAATATAGAAACTGGAGTAGGAAGAAGGGGAAGCAAGGAATAAATAGGGATGTAGGAAGTAGGTTAGCGAAATAGCTAAAGCTTGAAGTACGATAGACATATTATATATAATATCTATCTATATATATATATGTCGTGGCTTAAGTAGCAACAATCTTCTTGCCGAATAAGGCAAGCGGAAATTTTTGTATGCAATAATGTCGCAAAAATCGTTCTGAACCTAACGAAAAAAAATATATATTTCATTGCGTTTGTTTATTATTAAATTACTGTAAACTTATCTAAAATATATTTAGTTGGATTAGGCTAAATTAAATTACGTTTGTTACAATAAGGTTAGATAAGTTTTCTAAGGTTCTTTTGGTACAAAATTATTAATTTTCACATTAAATGCATAAGAGAAAATTTCAAAAAGGACTTAATTTGAAATGAGTTCTTGCTACTTACCCAATTTTACGTATTCGACACGACATATATATATATATATATATATATATATATATATATATATATATATATATATATATATATATATATATATATATATTAATAATTTGTGTGTGTGAATGTGGGATTCCTGAGGCCTAATTTTAACTCCTAACTCTGCTTTTCACAATGGCCGCTTCTAGATTTACTCTTTCCTGGATTTGTGAGGCTTATCATACATATACTTAAAGCTGTGTATAGCTCCTGCCGCTGGAACTACTACATGGTTGAGAACATGCCGCTCCCTAACCACTGTGAGGCACTGACGTCCCTCTCTCTCATCTGTGCTTTTAACTTCCAACTATGTCCTCGTATACCTAGTTTCTGCCTCTGCAGCTGCCTGTGCCTGACCACGCTATCAGCTCCTCTGAAAGTTTTGTAAGTCTTTTGTCTTCCCTGTTCCTTCTATCCCATAATGTCGGATTTAGTTCCTTTAGTCACTTCTCGTAGCTCTACCATTGAGCTCCACGAATAGTCTGGTTGTAAACCTTTTCACTTTTTCCAGCTTTTTATATGTTTGATAAGGTACTGACATATGTCATATATATAGCGTCATGATGGATACATTGTTGTTCTTAAATGCTAATGTTAAATTTCCCAGATGTGAATATTCAGCAGTGGTTATCAGTTTAATTTATCCTTCTGGTGATGTGCTCAGTACTATGATAAGAACATAAGAACATAAGAACATAAGAAAGGAGGAACACTGCAGCAGGCCTGTTGGCCCATACTAGGCAGGTCCTTTACAATTCATCCCACTAACAAACATTTGACCAACCCTATTTTCAATGCCACCCAAGAAATAAGCTCCGATGTGCAAGTCCCACTCAAATCCAACCCCTCCCACTCATGTACTTATCCAACCTAAATTTGAAACTACCCAAAGTCCTAGCCTCAATAACCCAACTAGGTAGACTGTTCCACTCATCAACTACCCTATTTCCAAACCAATACTTTCCTATGTCCTTTCTAAATCTAAACTTATCTAATTTAAATCCATTACTGCGGGTTCTCTCTTGGAGAGATATCCTCAAGACCTTGTTAATATCCCCTTTATTAATACCTATCTTCCACTTATACACTTCGATCAGGTCTCCCCTCATTCTTCGTCTAACAAGTGAATGTAACTTAAGAGTCTTCAATCTTTCTTCATAAGAAAGATTTCTAATGCTATGTATTAATTTAGTCATCCTACGCTGAATGTTTTTTAACGAATTTATGTCCATTCTGTAATATGGGGACCAGAATTGAGCTGCATAATCTAGGTGAGGTCTTACTAATGATGTATAAAGCTGCAGTATGACCTCTGGACTTCTGTTGCTTACACTTCTTGATATAAATCCCAGTAATCTATTTGCCTTATTACGTACGCTTAGGCATTGCTGTCTTGGTTTAAGGTTGCTGCTTACCATAACCCCCAAGTCCTTTTCGCAATCTGTATGGCTAAGTTCTACATTATTTAACTTATAAGTGCTAGGGTTATGGACACTCCCGAGCTTCAGAACCTTGCATTTATCTACATTGAACTGCATCTGCCACTTTTCTGACCAAGAGTAGAGTTTGTTTAAATCCTCCTGAAGTTCCCTAACATCTACGTTTGAATCAATTATCCTACCTATCTTCGTGTCATCGGCGAATTTGCTCATATCACTAGTAATTCCTTCATCAAGATCATTGATATATATTATAAACAACAACGGGCCCAAGACTGATCCCTGTGGAACGCCACTTGTTACTGATCCCCACTCGGATTTAACCCCATTTATGGACACTCTCTGCTTCCTGTCTGTGAGCCATGATTCGATCCACGAGAGCACCCTTCCCCCAATGCCATGAGCTGCTACTTTCTTCAACAGTCTTTGGTGCGGAACTCTATCAAATGCCTTACTAAAATCTAAGTAAATAATATCAAATTCTTTATCGTGGTCAACAGCTTCAAAAGCTTTACTGAAGAAAGTTAATAAATTAGTTAGACAAGACCGGCCTCTTGTGAATCCATGCTGAGTATCATTAATCAAGCTATGCTTATCGAGATGGCTTCTTATAATCTCAGCTATAATTGACTCTAGTAATTTGCCTACAATTGAGGTCAGGCTTATTGGGCGGTAATTTGACGGTAACGACTTGTCCCCTGTTTTAAAAATAGGAATTACATTAGCCATCTTCCACATATCAGACACTACACCTGTTTGAAGAGATAAATTAAAAATATTAGTTAATGGTTCACAGACTTCCATTTTGCATTCCTTAAGAACCCTTGAAAAAACCTCATCAGGACCCTGTGACTTATTTTGTTTCAGTCGGTCTATCTGCTTCACAACCATTTCACTAGTGACTGTGATGTTACATAATTTATCTTCTTCTGATCCACTATAAAAATTAATTACCGGAATATTATTAGTGTCTTCCTGTGTAAAAACCGAGAGAAAATAATTATTTAAAATCGAGCACATTTCATTCTCTTTGTCAGTAAGATGCCCATAGTTATTTTTAAGGGGACCTATCTTATCTCTGACTTTTGTTCTATATACCTGGAAAAAACTTTTTGGGTTAGTTTTAGAATCCCTAGCAACTTTAATTTCATAGTCCCTTTTAGCTTTTCTTATCCCCTTTTTAATGTCCCTCTTAATGTCAATATACTGATTAATAAGATGACCCTCGCCTCTTTTGATACGCCTATAAATTCCTTTCTTATGCCCTAGTAGATATTTCAGCCTATTATTCATCCATTTTGGGTCATTTCTATTTGATCTAATTTCCTTATAAGGGATAAACGTTCTTTGAGCAGCATGTATTGTGTTCAGAAAACTGTCATATTGATAGCTCTCTTCGTTACCCCAGTCAACAGATGATAAGTGTTCTCTAAGCCCATCGTAATCTGCTAAGCGAAAATCTGGGACTGTTACTGAGTTATCCATACTATCATACTTCCATTCAATTCTAAATGTAATTGATTTGTGGTCGCTAGCACCCAGTTCCTCTGAAACTTCTAAATTATTAACAAGGGACTCATTGTTTTCCAGAACTAAGTCAAGCAGGTTATTTCCCCTTGTAGGTTCTGTCACAAACTGCTTCAAAAAACAATTCTGAACTACTTCTAAGAAATCGTATGATTCTAAATTCCCAGTCAAGAAATTCCAATCAATATGACTAAAGTTAAAGTCTCCTAGAATTACTACATTATCGTGCCTTGTGGCCCTTGAGATCCTCCTCTTTGAATGAGGTTTGTAATCTTTCTCCGATCCCTTCATCAATTTTCATAACTTTGCATTTGCTGGGGTTGAACTCCAATAACCTTCTCTCAGGTCAGTTCTGCAGCTTGTTCGGGTTGCTCTTAAACCTCACTCTTTTCTCTCCTGTTTTTATTATCTCCATTTACTTCGCATCATCTGCCAATAGGGTTACACCAGACTGTCTTGCATGCTCCAAAAAAAAAAAATAATGGTTCAGTGCTGGTTACAGTGCCTGAGAGGGCCCAGTAACAAGCATTACAGTGCCTCTCCGGCACAATTACTCATTGTTTCCTTCCTGTTAGGTATTTCTTGACAAACTGTAGCGCTGTCTCTGTCCATGTCTGCTCCTTCAAATTTTCTTCCAGTCAGTTCTGGGTTACAGCATCAAATGACTTCTTGCAGAAGAAGAATATGCAGTCCAGCCCTCTCCCTCTTTCTTTTTTGCATTGTTTCATCAGCTATCTATGTACACCAGGGCTACTCAACTGGCGGCCCGAGGTCCGAATCCGGACCTTCTGAGTGCTGCAGTTGGACCGCGGGCTTCAGGAAAGCTGTTCCCACGTTCAGGATCAGGTGGTACACAAGAACAGGATTAATACATTATTCTGTCTGAATGGAATGTATACACTGAATGGAATACAATATTCTAGCATAGCTAAATAGTGGTATTTTCTTCCATTCAGTGGTAATTCACACTGGTAATTATCACTTGTGCAATGAAGTTGATACGAAGACAACTTACCTACAGTCATGCACATGTTACATCAATATTGTTGAGCTTTACAAGTTAAAATTTGAGTTTTCTTTAAACAAAACGCAAAATCGTGTTGTAATTTTTATTTTATACCATTCTGTTAATATATATATTAATTTAAACCAATTTGAGTAAAAAAAAATACAAAATGTGTTCGACATAATGTAAAAATGATTTTTCCCACTATTTGTCTTCATATTTTGTAAATTTTTATAAGACGAGAAATGAAGATGAAGTTCATAGAAAATGACGAGTACACTGACGTATACTCGGATTTGTTGCTTTTCATGACTGAGTGTAAAACTTGTATCCGGACTTTTGCAAACAGTGATACTTGTCCAAGTGAACCTTTGTACAGAGTAGTTGAGTAGCCCTGATTGTACACCTCCAATAAGTTTGTGAGACAGGATTTTACATCTCTGTAAGTGTTCAGGTTGTTTATAAAGTAGAATGCCGGCAAGTATAATGCTGGTACCCAGTTAGGGCAACAAGGGTTTTTCCTGAAGGAGTTTTGGGTTCTGAGAAGGGTCCATGGTCGCTTTGTGGTCGGTAAATTATGTTGCAGTCACTTGGGATGCAGGAAAATGAGCCTGTGTCTCATTTATCATAAGTTAGAAAAGATAGGGGAAAGCTTCGAGGATAAACGAAAAAAAAACACTTCCTGTATCACGATCACTTCTCCTGTGACAGGCAGAGTATTTTTATCTTGGAAACTGACTCCTCCTGCTCTCCAGTGCACAGCTGCAGGATGGTGCACCTCTGTATTTGACAGCTAGTTTAGCAGAACTGCCTGAGTAGCCAAGAACACTAACCGTGCAGTCGTCTTCACCTAATGACAAAAGACCAGCTGGAAAGAAAGCCTGAGACCAGCACCTTCAACTGTCACTCCGAGAACCGCAGACAACTTCTGGTAATATTTCCGATGGGTCACTTCACATGCCCTAAGACGATTCATTTTCCATCGGGTAGAGAGAGACGATCACCACAACATTATCAACGGAAGATGTTAGAATAGGGCTGACAGTGGTCTCTTTTCTCACCGTCTACGAACTGGACTTCATAAAAGGCGAAATTTTCTCACTATTAAGTAAGGGATGGAATATTTAAACTCGATCCGAGGACGGGAACCCGAGTTCCTATTCATCGAATCAAGAACCGTCTTTGTTGTGGCTAAGGGATTTTCCCTCTTGAAAGGATACAGAACAAAAGGTAGTCTCAAATGTGTATTCTGTAACTTGTGTTATCCTACGTCAGCTGATTGAACCATCCCCAGACTTCTTGGTGGTTCTTCGTTATAAGTAATCAAATTCGGTTCATCGATGTTAATATAATCTAAGCTAATCTATCCTACTTGGGCCTACTGCAGCCTAAATAATTTAAGATTAAATTAAGTATATAAAATAAAAGTAATACTGAAGTTAGGATATTCTTTCTCTTGTTATCATCGTCTGTTTTCTAATTTTATTTTCCAATTCGTTATTATTGTCCTTAAGTTTCTTTCACTTCCCTTCTTTCATCCCTTCCTCCTCCTCGTATTTTCGTAATCGTTTTCTCTTTATTCTTTTTTTTTTCCCTTTCATATTTTTCAACTTCTCTCTCCAATATTTTCATTTCACCCTCTCTCGATTTCCATCCTCTCCCTAGCATCCTTTTTCTTCCATTCCTTGTCCGTTCTGCCTTTTGTTCTCTCCCTTCGCTTTCACTCCCTCCTCTTCCTCCCGTTCTCTTCCCTTATCCCCCGGGGTCGTGTTCTCTTGATGGAAAACAACACTAAACCAAACATTTTATGTACACAATAAATACTGCCCGAAACACTGTATTGCGGCGGTGACTAGAGAGAGACTGAGAGAGAGAGAGAGAGAGAGAGAGAGAGAGAGAGAGAGAGAGAGAGAGAGAGAGAGAGAGAGAAAGAGAAAGTTGTAAACAACTCCAATTAAATATGTTCCCACCAACATGAATAAAGTTCTGTGCTACTGCTGCTTCTACTAGTACAACCACTACTACTACTGTTACTGTTATTTCTACGTTTGGTTCTTCTCTAACTCGTACTACTACTGCCTTATTCTGTTACTGGTGCTATTGGTACTATTACTATTACTTCTTGTAATTCTTTTACTATTGATACTACTATTATTGCTGCTACCGTTACCACTACTACCACTATGGCTGTTACTGCTAATATAATTATAATTAATAATTTTATCGTTGTTGTTTTTACAACGGGTAATACTACTGAACAACTTAAAACATTTGTGGCACTCAATAGCTTCTCCACTTTATATTCTCTGTATCTTCTACTCTACGTATATTTCCTGTGGCACTGTTTCATCTAGAAGGAATAATGAGCAGGAAAGTGTCCAATGAGGACTATTAAGGTAGGTTTTCACTCTGGTCATTCCATTGTCGTGGGCGGTCAAAGGACTGACCTCAACGTTCCAGTGAACACTGTCAAAGTCTATGGGATTCAATTTCCCCCACACCCACCACACTCAGTCCCCTGGAGGAGGAATTTGTGTTTACTGGTAGGCCTTTGTTCTGTGTTTAATTGAATTCGATATTCGCAAAGTGGTGTTCAACTCTTTCTTAAAGGGCTTTATTGTATTTATGTCTGGAACACCGCAGGTCAGACTGTTCCAGTCTTCCATGATTGTTGGCAAGGAAATTATTAAATTTGCAGTGCGTGTTTTTTCCCCGCTGAGTTTTAATACAGTTGTATTTCATGGGAACACCTTGTTTAGTTTTCTTCCTTAAGGGGAAACATGTTGATTTTTTGTATTAGGTCTATTAATAAAAAAAACCTTTGTTGTACCTTCCTTTTAATACTCTGAATTGGTCGTTGTCTTTAACGAAACTTGACGGCAAAAACTGAAGAAAATGCTTCGGACCATACCACGGGCGGGATTTGAACCTGCGGTTAGAGAGTCTCAAAACTCCAGACCGTCGCGTTAGCCACTGGGCCAGCTAGCTTCAATAAGATTCGTCCAACTAGGTGTATTTCCACACCATAGGATGGTTAGCATAGACTAGAGTTCGTCACGGCCACGCTAGCGGGAGATTCGTCTGTAAAAACTTGCATTTGTGGTCACAGTGGTGCCTATGCTAACCTTCCTATGGTGTAGAAATATACTTAGTTGGATGAATCTTATTGTGGCTAGCTGGTCCAGTGGCTAACGCGACGGTCTGGAGTTTTGAGACTCTGACCGCTGGTTCAAATCCAGCCCGTGGTATGGTTTGTTTGCAATCGTGTCATTACGATTTCGTGAGTCAAAATGCTTCAGGTCTGGACCGAGAAGCCTTCAGTGTTTATCTTTTGTAGTTGAAATTTGTATTCATGAAACCTAGTAGTCTAACCTTGTTGTTTGGGGCTACACACTGTTATGAGTATTCGAGGTCAATGATAATGGCTACTCCAGTTTTTATTTTTTCGGTCTCGGTTATCGGGCTTCCAAAAATTTTTTTCCACGTCTTCAGTTCAAAGCACAGCACTAGTTAATCAAGTTCCCGTTCACTGCTTGTCCAGTCAGCTACACATGTGGCATGCCTTCAGATTTCGAGACATCTGGAAATATTTTGACATTACATAATAGCCTCGTCTTATGAAAGGAACTGGACCGAAGACTGATACCCGGGATACTTCGGGGTTCAAATTAAAACTGTTCTATATTCCTCTCGGTGAACCAGACATTGATCTTGGCCTGTGGTTCGTAGTGTTTGCCATGATGAACCTCTCAAGGAATCTTCTTAAATTTAAAGCCTGTGAAAGGCTCTTGATCCAGGTACTTGAATATGATCTCCTCTCCTTGGAAACCAACCTGATAAGCTCCTGTTCTCCAAGGAGTTGTATTATCCCTACAATTTAAGTACCTCTACCCCAAAAATAAATTAAATATGTAAAAACATTACTAATAAGATAAAGGTATCCCCATATTCCACAACCCCAATCCCGTGTGCCTCAATGCACTCGACTGGAATAGTGCAGAGTGCGGCATAAGTTGATAATGCAGTTAAATATTAACTTAGAAGATTTGAAGGGAATCAAAAGAGGCAGTGACAAATCACCATATAGAAACTAAAAACCAATAGGATCCGCATCTAAAATATACAAACATTTTAAGCTTGAAGGCGCTCAGAAGTTGCATTATTGTCAGCTTAAAAGAGTTTAGTCCAGAACTGTGGGTGAGTCCAGACCTTGTTGATGGTGGTACTGGAGAGCCCAGACCTTGTTGATGGTGGTGTTGGAGAGTCCAGACCTTGTTGATGGTGGTGTTGGAGAGTCCAGACCTTGTTCATGGTGGTGTTGGAGAGTCCAGACCTTGTTCATGGTGGTGTTGGAGAGTCCAGACCTTGTTGATGGTGTTAGAGAGTCCAGACTTTGTTGATGGTGGTGCTGGAGAGTCCAGACCTTGTTGATGGTGGTGCTGGAAAGTCCAGACCTTGTTGATGGTGGTGCTGGAGAGTTCAGGCTTTGTTGATGGTGGTGTTGGAGAGTCCAGACCTTGTTGTTGGAGGTGCTGGAGAGTCCAGACTTTGTTGATGGTGGTGTTGGAGAGTCCAAACCTTGTTGATGGTGGTGTTGGAGAGTCCAGACCTTGTTGATGGTGGTGTTGGAGAGTCCAGACCTTGTTGATGGAGGTGCTGGAGAGTCCAGACTTTGTTGATGGTGGTGTTGGAGAGTCCAGACCTTGTTGATGGTGGTGTTAGAGAGTCCAGACCTTGTTGATGGTGGTGTTGGAGAGTCCAGACCTTGTTGATGATGGTGTTGGAGAGTCCAGGCCTTGTTGATGGTGTTGGAGAGTCCAGACCTTGTTGATGGTGGTGCTGGAGAGTCCAGACCTTGTTGATGGTGGTGCTGGAAAGTCCAGACCTTGTTGATGGTGGTGCTGGAGAGTTCAGGCTTTGTTGATGGTGGTGTTGGAGAGTCCAGACCTTGTTGTTGGAGGTGCTGGAGAGTCCAGACTTTGTTGATGGTGGTGTTGGAGAGTCCAGACCTTGTTGATGGTGGTGTTAGAGAGTCCAGACTTTGTTGATGATGGTGTTGGAGAGTCCAGGCCTTGTTGATGGTGTTGGAGAGTCCAGACCT
>NC_091292.1:61320156-61352656 GCF_038502225.1 Cherax quadricarinatus
AAGTGTTTTATTCTTCAGATCACTTTAAATGCTGCATCTCTCCTCAGTTTTGTGTCATCCGCTATTTCATGTTCTCAGTCAATCTCAGGATCAGATATGTACACTCTGGGACTGAACCAAAAATTTGACTCTTAACGTCTAGGAACGCAAAACTAATCATTAATAAAGGCGTGAATGTGTTTCTTATATCATACGCCTTCATTTTGGCCAGCAGTCATTAATAATGTACTTTGCCATTTTTTATATATCCAGACACTGATAAAAAAGAGACGGACCAGTATACACGGGAAGACACTTTAATTCATAGGCAAACAGATCAACAAATACATAATGATACATACCAAAATAGTTTATGGATAAATAATACGTTGATGGATAGAGATGGACACTTGGATGGACACATAAATGGATACACACATCTGGATAGACAAACAAATAGAAGAGATAATTAGAAGTGTTTGTAGGAGACACAGCGATACAGAGAGAGAGAGAGAGAGAGAATTGCAGGCTCTACGCTATGTCTCCTCAGTGATTACCTTCATGGTAGTTCTCTAAGTGTAGTTCTCATTGGAACGGAATCAGCAAGACATCCTATTGGGGCAAGTGTTCCACAAGGAAGCGTGCTGGGACCATTGTTATGGAATGTCTACTTCAACGACCTTCATCTCATCCCAGAATCACATGCATATGCAGACGACTGCACACTGACATTCACTTATCCAAGAGAAGAAATGCTACCTGCTCTAAGCTACATCAATCACCAGCTAAGAGCTATATCTGCTTGGGGAAATAGATGGCAAGTAACATTTGCACCTGAGAAAACGCAAATGATCATGGTCTCTAGGCACCATGATGGTAATGCTGGTGCAGTACTAAGGATGAATGGGAGGGTGTTGGCACCTGGAGAAAAAGTTGATATCCTTGGGGTGAAATCTGAGTCCAAACTAACCATGAAGAGCCATGTAAATCTTGCAAACAAGGCAGCCAGGAAGCTTACAGCACTTCGCCGTATCTCGCATCTGCTTGACAGTAGGGGTTGCAAGATTCTGTACGAGGCACAAGTACGCTCACACCTTGAGTATGCTCCACTTTCTTGGTTTGCCTGCCCCCCCCCTCTCATCTGCGACTGCTTGACAGAGTATAGAACAGAGCAAGACGTCTCATCTCTCGCCTGGACCCATCCTGGATAACCCTGTCAATTCAGCAGAGCCTTCAACATAGGAGGGATGTGGGTGGTCTTACTATGTACAAGGCCAATATTGTCAAAGTACCACACTTGGATCCACTTCGAGGACAGCGAAAAACAAGCTTTTGTGCCACAAGACGGGCAGAAAGCAGCACCTTCACTCTGGCTGTAACCTTCTCCAGAACATCACTCCATCTGAGATCATATATACCCAGGATGACTCGAGTATGGAACACATTCGTACAGCATAATGATGTCAACGAGATAGTCAGTTGATCAAATGAAAATGCTGGCCCACAGATGGCTCCAACTTCATCCTATTCCCTACTTGTATGCCTCATAACAAAAATGCTTTCAAATGAGCTGATGTAGGTAACAGCTCTTAGCTTGCCAATAAAGTTAGGAATCCTTAACCTATAAATAGCTTGTCAATAAAGCTAGAGATCCTTAACCTAACCTTGTTAAACCCTGTGTAAAAAAAATAAAAAAAAAAAAAAGAGAGAGGAAGAGAAACTCTCAAGTCTTATGCTACAGAAGTTACATATATTCGTAATACATGATGGAGCCGCCGCGTTGCTTCCCTCACAACCGCAAAATGATTTTCAACAAGAAGTGTACTAGTAGTCCAATAGCTTAAACCAAGAAAATATTGGTAAAAAGCTGCAACTTTCGTCAAAGTTACATAAGGGTTTTATAAACAAAAATAGTGAAAAATCCCTGAAAATTCACATTGTGCTAAAGCGGGAATTAAAGATGGCGTCTAACATGGCTGCTGATGATTACTTTCTTCATTCCATTCTTTAAATATTGGGTTTCGGAGAAAATTCTGTGAAAACATATATGACAAAGTCAGGAACATGTCATACTAATGTACATGTAATGTATTTTACATGTGTTCTGCGTGTATTATTAATGTATTGTATTAATGCATTATGTATGCCATGGTTATTTATACAGTTTGTTATTTATAATATTGGTTTATAATGTTCTACTGGTTTTATAACTGCTGATGATAAAGGCCGCAGGACTCTTGTGTTGGGGAACATCAAGAGAGATAATGGACCTCAAGAAACGATAGAGAAAACCATCCACTGAAGGTTAATGTTCTTCGCAGTAAGAACTACACACGTGAAAACACAATTGCAGCTGAAAAGAGGAAATCGTTAGGTAGTCTAACACAAGGCAACACAATACCACATCTGTGTTCAGTTGTTCCTACATTTAACATTAAATGTGACTGCATATTCTGTACTTGAACTATAACTGTGGAGAATTAAATTGCAATTAAAAGTAGAAGAGATGTAAGGAACGCCGTTCTTTAGAATTCTAGGTGACTGTCTTAAATTGTACCCGAGACAGAGAAGATGATTGGGGATACACTGTTGCAGAGGGCACACACAATAATGTTGATTTAGTGGCAGCTGGGGCAAAATATCATCATACTTGTGCTGAAGCATTCCTCTGATAGATAAAAAGGAAGAATCCGTTTGCAGGCCGAGTGACAGAGAACGGGAAACTGCTTTCAGGAATCTCTAAGCAGTTCTTATTCAGAATTACAAATGCCAGTACTGTGTCAGTCCTCTCAGAGCACATGGACGCTTTTTGAAATGGACAAGAAGGATTTTTAATTACTCATTTCAACCAAAATCTAAAAAATAATTAGAGAGAAGGCATTACAATAAAAAGCATCACTTGAAAGCCTCGCATCATCAGTTTGTGTGAAAAGTTGATTACAGATAAAGTAATTGATAAAGGCATCGAAACTGAACAGATCATTGATAATAGCTGGCTCATTATTCTTGACGATGTCAGGTTGAGAGTCTATGATCTGGAGGTTTACATACCGTACACTGGAAGAAACAGAAAGTGAAGATATTTTGTTGCCTGGTTCTCTGAAGTGCTTCCTGCATAATTTAGTGGGTCGCAGTGATAAAGGTTACAGGTTACCTACAGGAGATGCACGGCCATAACACATTCCGTAATTTCAGAATGCTGACACAGTTCCTATGTTCACCACTGATCGACATTTTGATCATCTTAAGTTTTGCTGATGATTAAAAAGAACAGCGATTTAAAACTGCTGTGATATCCTTAGATGATTCCACGCAGAAGAGACGAGAGAGTCTCACGGAGGTAGGAAGATGCGCCTGGTACATGCCCCATCCTGTGAAAGAGAAACACTCAAAGCCAGATACCCGTACCCGGCTCCTGCATTCTTCATTCCCTTCCTGCGCAAGTGGGGTATTGGATACCCTCTGAAGTTTCCAGAAAACAGTGGAAAATGATATTAAATTTAACAGCCCAGTTACAGTGAGATGAATATCAACTAGTCTAGTTCCGATATGAAATCCTATTGATCAGATGGCTGCTTCGCTATTACCTTAGTTGTGTGTGTGTGGAACTTTGTCACATAATACAGAGGTACAGCTAATTCCAAATTGTTCTAGAATTTCTTCTAGTTTTGTATTGACTAGCTTCATGCTTCATCATAGAAATATAACCTGGATTTTCCCTTTTTCATACTTGTCATCCCCTTTTCACTACAGAAAATTAACATACATATATACATATGCTCAGACACCACAAATGGTATATATTATGGTTTATTTATAACCAGTATTTAGATTCCGCAAAGGATACTGGATCTCTTGCTACCCAAGACTCTTGGCACGACACTATGCCAAAGAGTGCCCAGATCCATGTCAAAACAGGTTAAGAAACAGTCTCAAAAAAACAAGATTTATGTTATCCAGTGGCCAGGGAACAGCCATGAAATCCCATCGACAACAGCTGGAAGAAAAATGAAAAGAAAACTATTCCAAAAACCCTTCATCGTCGCCACTCTTGGCGAGGATATTACCAAAAATATTTTTTGATTTAAGAAATGGACTTCACTCCTTAAAGAAAAGAATCCGGTTCTATGTCTGTCTGAAATTGGTCAGCAACTTACATGGAGACATAGATAAATATTGATAAAAGAAATCTGTTTTTTCCCCTTACCCTTTATCTTATGTTCATAGAAATTTCTATGCAATTTGCAAGTAGCCTAAAATTTACGAAGACTGTATCCTAGCTAGAACAGAATACTGAGAGAGAGGGAGAGAGAGAGAGTCTGGTTATTATACTGTTCTCAGTGATAGTGTGGCTTTATTTCGCAACAAATCTCGTGGTCACATTTCCTGCAGGAGAAAGTCTGGGCTTACTCAGCCCTGTAACAACTTCAGTCAGTATTACCAAGGCTGGCTGGCTCCTCAGGAAAATTAATGAATAGAAAAAGAAATAATTCACAAAGATAAACACTTTATTATTTATTAAAGCAAACATAAACAGTGAAACATGAAAGGTGTATCCTATTTGAAAGAAAAATGAAAAATGGAATGAAAAAAAAGACATTTGAATTCAACGCTAATATATATATAGTGATACTGGGGTGTCTGGTGGAGGTTGACACCGTCTTGTAGAAATCGTAGCCGTTGCTGATGATGTGGGGGGGGGGGGTCGCAGGTGTTGGTGACAACCCAACGACTAGCTCTTCCCAGAGTCTATAGCCTTGAATAATCAGTCCAGATGACAGGAAAGCAGGTTCTTTATTTACCACTGCAGTGATGAGGGGTTATGTCCTGCGCCTGCATACATATAAACAGGTAGGTAGATCCAACATTGGACGTTCAACAGAAAAGTTCAACAGATAGGAGTAGCAAGCGAGTACATAGTAACAATAGTTTGATTGCCGGCTACTTGTTAAGGTAGGGTAAGTCTAACTCCCGCTATTCCCCCCTCCCCACCCCGAAAGGTGACGTGTGGGGCTCCGGTCAAACAGTAATCACTCGACTCACAGCTCCCAGCACTACTGTAAGTACACGCCTGCTCATATTCTAGTGGACTTATTGGTTGAAAGCTTCACTCTTGACCAATAATAAACTTAGTCCTTTCAGCCTTGATATCTCTTAAATGTTTTAATAATCACCACGTCTTTTAGGTATTGTACTTATCATGGAGAGTGATTTCTTAAGCAGTGAGTAACCTGTCTCTCTTTCCAGCTTGGATGACAGAGAGGGTCACCTGCCAACCAACGAGAAGTATTGAAGGAGACGGACTAAAGTCCCGAGACGTCCCATGTTGGATCTACCTACCTGTTTATATGTACTCAGTAGCAGGACATAACCCCTCATCATTGCAGTGGTAAAGAACCTGCTTTCCTGTCATCTGGACTGATTATTCACGGCTATTGACTCTGTGAAGAACGAGTCGTTGGGTTGTCACCAACACCTGCGACCCCCCCCCCCACATCATCAGCAACGGCTACGATTTCTACAAGACGGTGTCAACCTCCACCAGACACCCCAGTATCACTATATATATATTAGCGTTGAATTCAAATGCCATTTTTTCATTTCATTTTTCTTTCAAATAGGATATACCTTTCATGTTTCACTGTTTTATGTTTGCTTTAATAAATAATAAAGTGTTTATCTTTGTGAATTATTTCTTTTTCTATTCATTAATTTTCCTGAGGAGGAGCCAGCCTTGGTAATTCTGTCTGAAGTTGTTACAGGGCTGAGTAAGCCTTCACACCCTTTATCTTATGTTCATAGAAATTTTTACGCAATTTGCTTGTAGTCTAAAATTTACGAAGACTGTATCGTAGCTAAAACAGAATGCTGAGAGAGAGGGAGAGAGAGAGAGTCTGGTTATTATACTGTTCTCAGTGATAGTGTGGCTTTATTTCGCAACAAATCTCGTGGTCACATTTCCTGCAGGAGAAAGTCTGGTCCCAGGTGTTCAAGGTTTAGTTTTGATATCACTGTGTTATTTTGTATAGCAACTATTGTCCAGGTTGTGACTCTCTCTCTCTCTCTCTCTCTTACACTGGGTTTGACAAGGTTAGGTTAAGGAATCCTAACTTTATTGACAAGCTAAGAGCTATTACCTACATCAGCTCATTGGAAAGCATTTTTATTATGAAACAACAAGTATGGAACAGGATGAAGTTGGAGCCATCTGTGGGCCAGCATTTTCATTTGATCAAATGACTTTATCTCGTTGACATCATAATGCTGCTCTCTCTCTCTCTCTCTCTCTCTCTCTCTCTCTCTCTCTCTCTCTCTCTCTCTCTCTCTCTCTCTCTCTCTCTCTCATATTCCTTTCCTCCATATCTGAGCATTTAAAAAATATCCCACCCCTGAGTCCAATTTCTTTTTTTTTTTCTTTCCTTTATCCTCTATTTTCACTCTCATTTTTTGTTCGTGTTTGACGTGTGTCGTTTTATTCGTAGTTTCTTTCACTCTTCCTTTTCTATCGCGACTTTTTCTTCCATATAATTCTTTGATCGTGTTTCTTTTATCTAAATTTTTTGCTTCCAAGGAAGAGGAGAAATAAAATCTAACAAATATCTGAAATTTTTTCTAACGAAATGCGAGAGAAAATATCAGAAAATGACAGAAATGCCAAATAATTCTTTACGTTGCAGGAATTGTGCTTGAAAATTAAATCTTAGAGCATTTTTTATCTACGTCAACATCCCTAAAACGAATATTTTGCAGATATATAATATATATATATATATATATATATATATATATATATATATATATATATATAATATTTTATTATGACACTGGCCGATTCCCACCAAGGCAGGGTGGCCCGAAAAAGAAAAACTTTCACCATCATTCACTCCATCACTGTCTTGCCAGAAGGGTGCTTTACACTACAGTTTTTAAACTGCAACATTAACACCCCTCCTTCAGAGTGCAGGCACTGTACTTCCCATCTCCAGGAGTCAAGTCCGGCCTGCCGGTTTCCCTGAACCCCTTCATAAATCTTACTTTGCTCACACTCCAACAGCACGTCAAGTATTAAAAACCATTTGTCTCCATTCACTCCTATCAAACGCGCTCACGCACGCCTGCTGGAAGTCCAAGCCCCTCGCACACAAAACCTCCTTTACCCCCTCCCTCCAACCTTTCCTAGGCCGACCCCTACCCCGCCTTCCTTCCACTACAGACTGATACACTCTTGAAGTCATTCTGTTTCGCTCCATTCTCTCTACATGTCCGAACCACCTCAACAACCCTTCCTCAGCCCTCTGGACAACAGTTTTGGTAATCCCGCACCTCCTCCTAACTTCCAAACTACGAATTCTCTGCATTATATTCACACCACACATTGCCCTCAGACATGACATCTCCACTGCCTCCAGCCTTCTCCTCGCTGCAACATTCATCACCCATGCTTCACACCCATATAAGAGCGTTGGTAAAACTATACTCTCATACATTCCCCTCTTTGCCTCCAAGGACAAAGTTCTTTGTCTCCACAGACTCCTAAGTGCACCACTCACTCTTTTTCCCTCATCAATTCTATGATTCACCTCATCTTTCATAGACCCATCCGCTGACACGTCCACTCCCAAATATCTGAATACATTCACCTCCTCCATACTCTCTCCCTCCAATCTGATATTCAATCTTTCATCACCTAATCTTTTTGTTGTCCTCATAACCTTACTCTTTCCTGTATTCACCTTTAATTTTCTTCTTTTGCACACCCTACCAAATTCATCCACCAATCTCTGCAACTTCTCTTCAGAATCTCCCAAGAGCACAGTGTCATCAGCAAAGAGCAGCTGTGACAACTCCCACTTTGTGTGTGATTCTTTATCTTTTAACTCCACGCCTCTTGTCAAGACCCTCGCATTTACTTCTCTTACAACCCCATCTATAAATATATTAAACAACCACGGTGACATCACACATCCTTGTCTAAGGCCTACTTTTACTGGGAAATAATTTCCCTCTTTCCTACATACTCTAACTTGAGCCTCACTATCCTCGTAAAAACTCTTCACTGCTTTCAGTAACCTACCTCCTACACCATACACTTGCAACATCTGCCACATTGCCCCCCTATCCACCCTGTCATACGCCTTTTCCAAATCCATAAATGCCACAAAGACCTCTTTAGCCTTATCTAAATACTGTTCACTTATATGTTTCACTGTAAACACCTGATCCACACACCCCCTACCTTTCCTAAAGCCTCCTTGTTCATCTGCTATCCTATTCTCCGTCTTACTCTTAATTCTTTCAATAATAACTCTACCATACACTTTACCAGGTATACTCAGCAGACTTATCCCCCTATAATTTTTGCACTCTCTTTTATCCCCTTTGCCTTTATACAAAGGAACTATGCATGCTCTCTGCCAATCCCTAGGTACCTTACCCTCTTCCATACATTTATTAAATAATTGCACCAACCACTCCAAAACTATATCCCCACCTGCTTTTAACATTTCTATCTTTATCCCATCAATCCCGGCTGCCTTACCCCCTTTCATTTTACCTACTGCCTCACGAACTTCCCCCACACTCACAACTGGCTCTTCCTCACTCCTACAAGATGTTATTCCTCCTTGCCCTATACACGAAATCACAGCTTCCCTATCTTCATCAACATTTAACAATTCCTCAAAATATTCCCTCCATCTTCCCAATACCTCTAACTCTCCATTTAATAAATCTCCTCTCCTATTTTTAACTGACAAATCCATTTGTTCTCTAGGCTTTCTTAACTTGTTAATCTCACTCCAAAACTTTTTCTTATTTTCAACAAAATTTGTTGATAACATCTCACCCACTCTCTCATTTGCTCTCTTTTTACATTGCTTCACCACTCTCTTAACCTCTCTCTTTTTCTCCATATACTCTTCCCTCCTTGCATCACTTCTACTTTGTAAAAACTTCTCATATGCTAACTTTTTCTCCCTTACTACTCTCTTTACATCATCATTCCACCGATCGCTCCTCTTCCCTCCCGCACCCACTTTCCTGTAACCACAAACTTCTGCTGAACACTCTAACACTACATTTTTAAACCTACCCCATACCTCTTCGACCCCATTGCCTATGCTCTCATTAGCCCATCTATCCTCCAATAGCTGTTTATATCTTACCCTAACTGCCTCCTCTTTTAGTTTATAAACCTTCACCTCTCTCTTCCCTGATGCTTCTATTCTCTTTGTATCCCATCTACCTTTTACTCTCAGTGTAGCTACAACTAGAAAGTGATCTGATATATCTGTGGCCCCTCTATAAACATGTACATCCTGAAGTCTACTCAACAGTCTTTTATCTACCAATACATAATCCAACAAACTACTGTCATTTCGCCCTACATCATATCTTGTATACTTATTTATCCTCTTTTTCTTAAAATATGTATTACCTATAACTAAACCCCTTTCTATATATATATATATATATATATATATATATATATATATATATATATATATGTCGTACCAAATAGGTAAAATTTGAGAGTTTGGCTTAAATGGCAATGCTATTCTTACCGAATAAGGCAAGTGAAAATTTGTGTATGCAATAATTTCGCAAAAAATATATTGCATTATTATTGCAATCTTATCTAAAACATATTTAGTTTGATTAGGTTAAATTGCGCTTGTTATAATAATGTTAGGTAAGTTTTCTAACGCTCTTTTGGTACAAAATTATTTATTTTTACATTAATATAATTGATAAAAAAAATATACATTCTTCAGCCTACCTCACTCATGGCCACCAAGCCCCAATCCACGTGTTTTCCTAAGTATTCCTCTTGAACAACTCCTCTCCTTTCATCCACCCACTAATTTGTGTCAAAGTAATGACAGACATATTCTCTTCCCCAATCAGTACTCATTTAACTCCTATCCCGTATCTTAACGTGCGTCCACACGTATTCAGACAGGGGATTGGAGAGAATATCTGCAGTACAGGCGTTTATTGAGGTAAAAGAAAGATAATAGCGGATGCTAGAACCGTGTTACCAGGAGGCAGAAAAACAATGGGAGCGGATGATACCACAACAGTGTTGTCAGGGAGACGTGTGGTGTCGTACAGGAGGAATCGATGACAAAACATGTTTCGTCCGTAGACAAAGGTTTAGGTAAACTTTGAACAGTTTTATAAACCTAACAATTTTAGGTTTTGATATTCAATTTAGTCTGTTTTTATTCGTCTTGCTTTAAGTTCTACAGAAGTAAGTGTTAAAATTTGAGAACGTTATGAAAGGAGTTAGAGAGCTCACATCTCCTGTCGTGTCGTCTCTTAAGACGCCCTGGCAACACAGCTCTGAATTTCCATATCATCCTCTACCAGTGTTGTTATATTTAAATAAAGGACTACCGTACAGAAGAGTATCCCTTCAATCTCTCTCTACCTTGAGTACCAGGTTACGTTTACTGTCTAGTGGTGAGTGTGAAGAGAAATTATGCTGCAACATTGTCAGTCCTTTATTGAGATTAGGGAACAATGGTAGTGGATGATAGCTGTGGGCGTTGTATGGAACCGACGCTTTGGGACAAGAAAATGAGTCATATGGTGCCTTCATTAGATGACAGTAATCCTCTCCGTAGGCCTCTGATCTGGAAATATGAAGCACATCACTCATAACCCACCACAATAAACTCTTATGATCCCAACTGCCTCCAGCTATTCCACCACAAGCAGTCTCCAAACCCGACAGCCCATCCACCCGACCCCAGAATCAATGCCACCACTACTGTCACCCCAGCTTATTCCATATTACCTCCACTGCTCTACACCTGCTGCCAGACCTTTGTCCCCCACTAGTACAAAAAATTTTTCCATGTCACAATCAATTCTGGCTGCACCTTTGGGGGCAACGGTACACAGAAGCAGAGACCGACTAACCAAGAATGGTACATCCCTCAACAAGTGAGAGATAGATAGGTAAAATCGTATCTTCACAAATGAGTATGGGCAAGTCTCCTAACACAACTTATCCATGTAATTAGGTACCTGGGTGCTAGCCAACTGTTGTGGGTCGCATCCTGGGAGTGACAGTAAATTTCAAATGGTCCCTCTGAAATGAGCTGATGTAGTATAACTTTTATGTAAATTCAGCGATGTGAAAAGAATATCAACAAGAGTAGTAAATTAACAGGAAAAGAGACAAAGTAAACACAATATATTACCTGTTACCAGGACAAACCCCTTGAAAATATTAATTAACGCAGTATTCCTGCATGTACATAATGTGCAAACGAGTGTACGTCAAGGGACAGCAGTGACACTAATGATCATGAAACAATAGTTATATTTGGGCATTGTAAGAGTGAATTTACACAGAGGAACTTCAGATCAAAGGCTGTCAGTTTGATTCCCAAAAACACTTACACTGTTACTTTCACGGTATATTGGTTAGTTTGGTTTCCTATATTTACAGCCCGTGGATTACACAAGGGTGAGGAGGTCGCCTTGCATAGGGATAGTAAGTCAGGTAAAAAATAATTGCAGCAGTACAGCTGGTCTACTTGGCCACGCCAGTGGATTGTCTTGGACTCTGTCATCTTGGGTAGATATAAAAATTGGCTTTACAGATATATAAGTGAATTGTAAGTCTATAACATAATGAGAAGTAAAACATTATTCAGAACTCTATGCAGGTCCTCTTAACTTAACCTTCTTAACGTTATATTTATCAAGTGAGTTTATAGAGTAGTCTAAGATTAGCTTCATACACTCTAAATTGGAACGACCAGTAGGCCAGCTGTAGTGCTACATCTGATTTGTCACTCCTGTGTGAGGTGACCTCCTTTCTGTTCTGTACAGTCTACTGATGAAGACACCAGTTGGTAACCGAAATGTGCAATCTTATTTTCATTTCTGTTTTCTTGTTAGCGTTGTCAAACCAAAATTGGCGTGATAAAACTCCTGGAGAGCGAAACGTGGTGGTAATAAAACGTCACATTAATTGTGCATATTTCCCTCTACTTAAAATATTGTAGGTAATTCTACTGACAGTTCTATTACAACAGCTGTTTTCTTGTCAACATTTGGGATACTTTATAGTACTGACAGTGTGCATTACACTTTTATCATCTTCATGTTACCGGCATTATGTTGCTTTAAAAAAGTGTTTGATAATTTATATGATGGGCTAAGTTATTAAATTTTATATTTATACCAATATGAATAACAAGAAAGGCACAATACCGTGACTGGAACGATACACAAATAACCCGCACATAAAAGAGAGAAGCTTACGACGACGTTTCGGTCCGACTTGGACCATTGAAAAGAAATGAATAAACAGAAAGGTAGACGGGGAGTTCGAACCTTGGTCCCGGGATTAGGAGGTCCAGCACTCTACCGCTGAGCTGGACCTGTTAATCTCGGGACTAAAGATCGAGGCCCTCGTCTACCTTTCCGTTTATTCACTGACAGTAGCTCATTACCACTTAAATTGAATTCATGATGAAAAATATTATACAAAGTATATTTCTGCATTCATAACACTGGTTCAGTGGTAATGGTATTTCGTGGCGACCTGTCAGTCTATTATCTTTCATCCTGGTTTAATTATGCTTTTAAAGGATTGATGTGGTTCATTTAGGTCTTCAACTGCTGTGGTTGCTTGACACCGTCACTCAAATGGGTATTATTGAAAACAGACACACAAGTGCAGTGTAGTCAGATACTTTATTGATAGTAAAGGCTTTTATTACACAGCCATTGTTTCCTTAGTGTCGGTATTTTATACCGATTCTCTCAACACTGATCACAATACTGACAGATGTTTACTCGCTCTGATGTGCTCAGATTATTGATACTGTTGAAACAGAAACATATTTTAGACCTTTTTTTTAAATTTTAGACAAAACTTACGATTACCTTCAGATACTTTAGTTACTACATACACAAATAAGCATGACTTACACACCAGTATATTACCACTTACCTGACCAGACAGAATGAACTGCATTACAGCCCAGTAGTAAAAAAAAGTCTAAATAAGTGCTTTAGATAATTGGTTATTTTTGTTCAAAACTTGGAGATCTTTATTATAGAAACGTTTGGCCAGCTAGTGACTTCTTCAGTCCAGTATATAGACAGAGTGGCAGATGAGTAGTTTAAGGTAATCGGTCCCTCTGCCTGGAGTCGATATATATATATATATATATATATATATATATATATATATATATATATATATATATATATATATTATTATTATTATTACATAATATGGTACAGAAGATTTAAGAGATACATTGTTGATATAAAGGTGGCATATAAGGTACATGTTGTTACGTGTGTATCACCGATTATAAGGCGAAAATCTCATCCAGCTCCTCAGAGCTAGGGCATGTGCCCAAAATACAGCAGGCATTACCCCTTTGAACAGCCGCACTGAGCCGTTGGAACAGAAAACTAGCTGCCCTGGGATCCCTAGTTACCCTGATGAGTCTTTTTCCCAGCTCCTTAAGGAGTTTAGATGCACTCTTTTCCCATGAGCCAAGGGTCTCTGAGCGTATGGGAACAAACATATAATGATGGGCAAGTTCTCCATATTTTCTAGAGTTTTGGGACTCCATGAAGCTGGCAGCTGCCCCTCCTTCCTCCCTGGTGTACTGGAGATAGGTATCAGCCAAGGTAGATGCACATGTATAGTCCCACACCACCTGCTTCCCGTCTGTCCAGGCTTGAAGGGTGATACCATCTGGACGCTTCTGGCTGCCATCAGATCTGCATAGTTGGAGTGGCTCCCTTACTGCTGGGCATCCAGCTGTTGTGAGGCTCCTCTTGATAATGTTATTAACCTCCTCATGTCTTGCAATCTTTCCCTCGGATTTACGGCACACAAGACCATGGTACCCGAATCGGTCTGGTGCTTCACTGCCACAAATACACCTGTGTTCGGCGAGAATAGGGGCGGCAAGTCGAAGGGCAACACCGATGCGGATGGTCTGTGGGTCGAGGCGTGTGCCAAGGCTGGAGTTGGGAACAGCCAACAGAAAGTACCCAGCATGAGGGGCTCTCACTGCCAGGAGGCGTGCTCTATCCTTCCCTGACACTGAAGCATTGTTGAGGCTATATTTTCCACTATTGGACCATCCCAGTGCGATTGTTTGTAGTTGTTGGGGGGAGCAGGTCTGGTTTCATAGCCCGTTAGATTATCCCAGATCATTGCTCCGTCAATGAATTTTTGGTCCTGGACTCCAATCTTGTCCCTAAGATGTTCAGGGAGAATCGCTGCTGCAAGCTCTCTGGATGCAATACACAAGGACAGAAAAGCAGGTAACGCAATCTGTGATGATGACTTGCGGACACCAATGCCTCCTAGTCTGACTGGAAGTGTAGCTTGGTTCCACTGCCCGTCTTCTAGAGTAAGGTTAAGTATTTTCGTAAAAATCTGCCTCAGAATACTGTCATATTCGTGCAGTATAGGGTTATATGAAGGTGCACATCTTAGGAAATATGTCAACCTGGGCAGACTCAAGCACTTTGTGAGAAGGTACAAGGCATCGTGGGTGTCCAGATTGCCTATTCGTTGTTCCATTCTCCTTAACTCTTCCAATTTCTTCCTGAGAATTGTATCAATGGCATTGCTTCCCAGAGGTGCTCCTAGCAAGACACTATTTGTGGGGGCAATGACTGCTGCTCCTGGTAGTTTTGATCTCACTGCATTTATCACTTGTTGACTGACTGAGATGATTTCACATTTGGATGGAGTCAGGACGAGACCCATTTCCTGTCCCCTTGTCATTACCTGTGTAAGGTTATGTAGGAGGGACTCCTTTGTACCTGCTAGTGTGCCATCATCTAGGAACCAGATGTTTAGCTCGCTGGTCAGTCTGTGATTTCCCTAACTGCTATACAGAAGAGAAATGGTGCAAGAGGATCTCCTTGTTGGACACCCTCCGATGATGTGATTTCATGCTCTCCAAAGAGAAGCATTGATTCCTTGCTATACCCAGCTGAAACAAAAGGGAAGAGTCCAGGGAAATGTTCTTGTACTGCTGCTAATACCACGTCTCTTTTCAGGAGATTGAACGCATTCTTGAAATCTAATTTTACCACTGCATTGTCCTCAGGCAGGTTGTTGATATACGCCCTTGTTGCATGAACCGCTGCTTCACTTCCTTGAGAGACCCCAAAGCCAAGCTGGTTTGGTTGAAGTATCATGGCTGCCTGTGCACGAATACTTTGGACAGCAGCTTTGGATACGAGGCGGCGTAACGTGTTGCCTACTGCAATTGGCTGAATTCCTCCATCCTTCTTTATAAGTGCACAAAGTGTTGCACCAAAAAAGAAAGGTCTAATTTCATCAGGAATCAGACCAGCCAAGGAATTGTTGACGAACCTTGTGATCTCTGAAAGCAGTGTCTCTGCAATTTCCCCAATAACTGGATTAACCATTTCCTTTAAATGCTGTGGCCTTATTCCAGTGTAACCCCCAGCAGAGCCAGATGGGAACGACATTATTGCTTTGTAAATGTCTGAGTCTTCCACAATCAATGGTTCCATAGTGGGGACAGAGGTGTTGGAACTGTTGGTGCCACTGGTTTCCCTGGCAGGGTGCTTTCCTCTAAGTGCTTCAGCCGTGTCAGCATCCCTGGGAACAACTGTATCTTCACTGGTAATAATTCTGATTGCCCCCACTGTGTTGCCCTCTTCAATTTTCTTGCCCACCTGGACTCTGACTTTTTCACTGTCAGTAGAGTGAGTGGGGGTTCTGCCTCTCCCTTTTTTGTGTTGACGGGGAAGGCGAATGAGGTTATCAACTCTTAGGAAAATCTCTTAAGGATTTAATTATCATTGAGGCTAGCCTCTTTCCCCTTCTTTCCGGCACAGCTAATATATATATATATATGTCGTGCCGAATATGTAAAACTGGTCAATTAGCAATAACTCATTTAAAATTAAGTCCTTTCTAAAATTTTCTCTTATACGTTTAAAGATATATTTTTTTTATTAATGTTAATGTAAAAATTTTTAATTTTGCACCAAAAGGATCTTAGAAAACTTACCTAACCTTATAGCAAGAACAATTTATTTAAGCCTAGCCCAACTATATATATTTTAGATTTGTTTGCAAGAATTTAATACTAAACAGTGAAATATATTTTTTTCCTTAGGTTCAGAATGATTTTGGCGAAATTATTGCATACACAAATTTTCGCTTGTCCTATATGGCAAGATGAGCGTTGCTATTTAAGCCAAGATTGCAAGTTCTGCCTATTCGGCACGATATATATATATATATATATATATATATATATATATATATATATATATATATGTATATGTATGTATGTAATATATGTATAGGGGTTTGACCTGACTACACACTGTTCCGCTTCAAGAGACCACATAATTTACATGTCACCTTATCCACTCAGCCATCGATCCTACAAACAACACGAACCTAGCGAACTAGGCATGCTTCCTGTTACAAGGACACTCGTGGCAGTGGTATGATCATGAATTAATTCCAATATATATTATATATATACCCTGTCTCGTACGAAGACCAAATACACTTGAATACATCCAATCAAGCTGTGCTTGAGCCTTGTTGAACCAGCAGAGAGCTAAAATAAAAAATAGACGACCAGTAACACAACCGACTCTTAGACAAGAGTGCAGCCATGAAGAGAGAGAGAGAGAGAGAGAGAGAGAGAGAGAGAGAGAGAGAGAGAGAGAGAGAGAGAGAGAGAGAGAGGAGGGGGCGCAACCGTTCCTCTAAGAAGGTGAAGACAAGAGTTTCCTTGCTAGGAAGGTAAACATTACGCCGTGCATGTGTGAGTGTATTCTTGAGAAAATTACTTCTGTCAGCCAGATTTATTTCACAAGAAGAGCCCAGTGTCTTCTTTATGGGCAGAATAAACTGAAGAAACTCAAGCTGGAATTCTTTCCTCTCTCTTGATTAGGTCGCCTTTATTTCATAAGAAAAACTGTTTTGGTTATTTTTGTGTAGAGGTATATTAATCAGGGGGATATGTTTACCATGTTTGCATGTAATATTTAGGTTATTAATGGCATTCCCAGCTAGAGCTTCTGAGACGAGTATCTCCCAGCTGTAGCCTTAGAGGTGAGTACCATCAGCTGTAGCCTTAGAGGTGAGTACCATCAGCTGTAGCCTTAGAGGTGAGTACCATCAGCTGTAGCCTTAGAGGTGAGTACCATCAGCTGTAGCCTTATAGGAGAGTACCACCAGCTGTAGCCTTAGAGGTGAGTACCACCAGCTATAGCCTTATAGGAGAGTACCACCAGCTGTAGCCTTAAAGGTGAGTACCACCAGCTATAGCCTTAGAGGTTAATGCCATCAGCTGTAGCTTTAGAGGTGAGTACCATCAGCTTGACAATAAAGTGAGTACTACCAGGTGGAAGTTTAAGCTCTGGGCAGCAGAGATGGTGATCCTGGGCTTCGCAGTGTCGTAATAACATACAACTTGTGGCTGAGCGTAGAGACAGGTCAGAAGAAGCTCTCTTGACACGAATACAACATACAGCTCCTCAGTGACACTCCGGCTAGAATGTCAGCAACTTAAGACTAGACCAAAAATAAGACTTGCGCGGGCGCAGGTGCGCTCACACACACACACACACGCACGCACACACACACACACACACACACACACACACACACACACACACACACACACACACACACACACGAAAGTAGCTAGGAAGAGAGACAAGGATAGAGTCAGCAGAGGACAACAAGAGCCGGGTAGAGCAACAAGAGCAGGTACACACAGAACCACCCTCAAAACCTCACAGCCAAACACGCAAACCACACTCCACACTTACAGCGCCCACCCCAACTCTATGCTGTAGAAACCCACAGCACACTGTCAGGTCCCCCACCCCCACAGACCCCTCAGAACACAGTGTTGGAGAGGAAACTGAAGGTATGGTACACCAACGAATAAGTGGGAGGAGTGGCACTAGAGAATGAAAGAGGCATCACCGGACATCATAGCTCTCACAGAAACCAAGCTCACAGGAAGTATAACAGGTGCCATCTTTCCACCAGGATATCAGATCTGTAGGAAAGGCAGAGGGGGTGGAGGAGTGGCAGTGCTCATCAAAAACCAATGGAATTTTGACGAGTTGGAGAGAGAGGAGACAGAGGAGAAGCAAGAGACTACATAATAGAAACACTTCAGTCTGTTGGTCCTAAGGTGGAAATTGCAGTGATATATAACCCACCACAGAACAGCAGGAGGCCAAGACAAGAATATGATGAGAATAACAGAGCGATGGTTGGCACACTGGCTGAAGTGGCAGGAAGGGCTCATGCGAGTAGGACAAAGCTGCTGATTGTGGGTGACTTCAGTCACAAAGAAATTGACTGGGAGAACCTGTAGCCACATAGGGGCCAAGAAACGTGGAGGGCTAAGATGATGGAAGTGGCACTCTAAAAACCTCATGTACCAACACGTATGGGATGCTACCAGAGAGAGAGAGAGAGAGAGAGAGAGGAGAGGAGAGGACGACCCAGCAAGACTGGACCCAGTATTCTCCTTAGGTAGTGCAGATATTGAGGATATCACACATCACACATGAAAGACCCGTTGGGGTCAGTGACCACGTGGTTCTGACCTTCGAATACATGGTAGAGCTACAAATGGAGAGGGAAGCAGGAAGGGCAGGATAAATGAAGCCAAACTACAAGAGAGAAGACTACAGAGGCATGAAGAATTTCCTGCAGGAGATTCAGTGGGACAGAGAACTGGCAGGGAAGTCAGTAAATGAGATGATTGAATATGTGACAACAATATGCAAGGAAGCTGAGGAGAGGGTAACAGGGTAACAAAAATAACGAGAAGGCCAGGATGAGTCCTCGGTTCACTCAAAGGTGTAGAGTGGCCAAACCAAAGTGTGCTAGAGAATGGAAGAAGTATAGAAGGCAAAGAACATGGGGAGAATAAGGAAAGCAGTCGTAGAGCCATAAATGAATATGAACAGGTAAGAAGGGAGGCTCAACGACAATACGAAAATGACATAGCAGTGAAAGCCAAATCTGACCCGAAGCTGTTGTACAAACCATACCACGGGCGGGGTTAGAACCCGCGATCAGAGAGTCCAGTGGCTAACACGTTAGTCTGGAGTTTTATGACTCTCTGATCTCGGATTCTAACCCTGCCCGTGGTATAGTTTGTTTGCAATCGTGTCATTACGATTTCGTGAGTCGTAGTGCTGCTGTACAGCCACTTCAGGAGGAAAACAATAGTCAAAGACCAGGTAATCAGGGTGAGGAAGGAAGGAGGGAAGATCACAAGAAACGACCGAGAAGTATTTGAGGAGCTCAACACGCGATTCAAAGAAGTGTTCACAGAAGGGACTCCAGAAAGACGGAGAGGCGGGGTACATCATCAAGTGTTGGACACAATACATATAACCGAGGAAGAAGTGAAGAGACTGCTAAGCGAGCTAGATATCTGAAAGGCGATGGGGCCGGATAACATCTCTCCATGGGTCCTGAAAGAGGGAGCAGAAGTGCTGTGCATGCCACTAACAACAATCTTCAACACATATATCGAATCAGGGCGACTACCTGAGGAACGGAAGACAGCATGTATAGTTCCAATCTTTAAAAAAAGGAGACAGACACAAAGTATTAAAATACAGACCAGTGTCACTGACATGTATAGTATGCAAAGTCATGGAGAAAATTGTCAGGAGAAGAGTGGTAGAGTACTTAGAAAGGAATGAGCTTAGCGACAACCAGCACGACTTCAGGGATGGGAAATTCTGCGTCATAAACCTACTGGAGTTCTATGACAGGGTGACAACGTTTAGACAAGAGAGAGACAGGGGTGGGTACACTGCATTTTCTTGCACTGTAAGAAAGCTTTCGACACAGTTGCACACAAGAGATTAGTAAACAAGCTGCAGGACCAGGCAGGTATAGCAGGAAAGACGCTGCAATGGATCAGGGAATACCTGTCGGAGAGACATCAACCAGCGGGGTTCCACAGGGGTCAGTCCTAGGACCGGTGCAATTTCTAGTATATTTGAACGACATGACGGAAGGAATAGACTCAGAAGTGTCCCTGTTTGCAGATAATGTGAAGTTGATGAGAAAATTCAATCGAGCGAGTTCAACCCCAACAAGTGCAAAGTCATAAAGATTGGGGATGGGTAAAGAACACCGCAGACAGAGTACAGTCTAAGTGGCCAGAGACTACAAACCTCATTCAAAGAAAAGGATCTTGGGGTGAGTATTTCACCGGGCTGTGAAGGCTTACTCAGCCCTGTAACAACTTCAGTCAGTATTACCAAGGCTGGCTCCTCATCAGGAAAATTAATGAACAGAAAAATAAAATAATAATTCACAAAGATAAACACTTTATTATTTAGTGATGCGAAGATAAAACATTAAAAAATGAAGTGTATCCTACTTAAAAGAAAAATGAAAAATGAAATGGAAAAATCACATTTGAATTCAACGCTAATATGTACAGTTATACTGGGGTGTCTGGTGGAGGTTGACACCGTCTTGTAGAAATTGTAGCCGTTGATGATGTGGGGGGGGGTCACAGGTGTTGGTGACAACCCAATGACTAGTTCTTCACAGAGTCTATAGCCTTGAATAGTCAGTTCAGATGACAGGAACGCAGGTTCTTTACCACTGCAAAGATGAGGGGTAGTGTCCTGTACAATTAATCAGGTAGTTAGATTATGAATGACGTCGCATGGGTTGTTTCAGTCCGTCTCCTTCAACACTTCTCGTTGGTTGGCAGGTGACCCGATCTGTCATTCCAAGCTGGAAAGAGAGACAGGTTACCCACTGCTTAAGAAATCACTCTCCATGATAAGTGCAAGATACTCAAAGGTGGTGACTATCTAAAAGTCTCATGTGGAGACAAACTGAAAGGACAAAGTTTATTATTGGTCAAAAGTGAAGCTTTGAACCAATATCCACTAGAATAGGAGCAGAGGCTTTTACTTACAGTTGTGCTGGGAGCTGTGAGTCGAGTGATTACTGTTTGGCCGGAGCCCCACACGTCACCTTTCGGGGGGGGGGGGGATAGCGGGAGCTAGACTGACCGGCAATTAAACTATCGTTACCATATACTCGCTCGCTACTCCTATCTGTTGAACTTTTCCCTCACAGGGCACAACTCTTGAGGTGCACATCAACCAAATAACTGCTGCAGCATAAGGGATCCTAGCAAACCTAAGAATAGCATTCTGACATCTCAACAAGGAATCGTCCAGGACCCTGTACACCGTATATGTCAGGCCTATATTGGAGTATGCAGCACCAGTTTTGAACCACCGACCTAAGGGTTATGTCCTACGAGATGAGGTTAAGGGAAATCTACCTGATGACACTGGAGGACAGGAGAGATAGGGATAATATGATAACGAAATATAAAATATTGAGAGGAATTGACAAGGTGAACAGAGACAGGATGTTCCAGAGATGGGACACAGCAACAAGGGGACATTTGGAAGATGAAGACTCGGATGAATCACAGGGATGTTAGGAAGTATTTCTACTAGTCACAGAGTTGTCAGGAAGTGGAAAATTCTGGGAAGTGATGTAGTGGAGGCAAAATCCATACAGAGCTTAAGAAGAGGTTTGATAAAGCTCATGGAGCAGGAAGAGTTACCTAGTATCGACCAGTGAAGAGACGGGGCCAGGAGCTGTGAATGGACCCCTGCAACCACAACTAGGTGAGTACAACTTGGTGAGTACACACACACACACACACACACACACACACGTACATTTGCGTGTGTGTTAAATTCTGTTTAAAACTCGATAAAACGACAAATTACTCTCATAAAATGCTTCAACAAGCATTTAGTGATGAAGCAGTGGATCAGACTCAGTATTTTGAATGGGTTTCTTGTTTCAAAACAAGACGAACATCAGTTGAGGATGACTAACGCTGGTCGTCCATGAACATCAAAACGAAGCCATCGTTGAAAAAGTCAGGAAGGATATTCACGAAGATCGTCTTGAAAATATCCAGGATACTGCAAGTGTAATATTTCATGGTCGTGTCACAAGGGGCGAGTGGCTCTGAAATTTGTGTCCCGCTTGCTGAGGCAAGAACAAAAATACCATCGTTTGGGTGTTTGTACAACTACGACACAGAGATCAAGCAACAGTCTTCACAATGGAAGAATCACAACTCACCCAAACCAATTGTGTTTTTTTTGACGAAGTGGGAATCGTTAATCAGGAATTTACTCCAGTAGTTCAAATTTTTACATCGATATTCTGAAACGTTTGAGGAAAGACGGGAAAAGGACACATCCGAAGTTTTGGGCGTCCAACGATTGATTCACTCATTCACCATTACAGTGTTCCTGCTGAAGTGACACTGTCCACTGTTTCCTGACCAAAAACAACATAGTGGCCAGGTCTCCCAAAACCTGGCCTCCGTGACTTCTGTCTCTTCTCAAAAATAAAAATAGCACTCAAGGGACGGTGTCTTAACGACGTGGAATTGCAGGCCGTGCTAGAAGACGTTAGGAAAGAAGAGTTCCAGAAATGTTTTGAGAAGTGGCAGAGATGCTGGGATCAGTGTATAGCGTCTCAAGAAGAGCATTTTAAGGAAGATTATGCAAACCTACATACACAGACAGCAACGCCGATGAGGCGTCAAAGCCTTACTAATCACCGTCACAGACACAATAGAACGTAACACTGGAAACTACAAAATCTCAAAATTATCAGCATACATGATACTGAACTAGACCTACCTAACCTAACAACACAGGAGTCACGTGATCCCATTGTGTACCTGACCACATCCCAATATGGCATCCTTCAGGTCACCATCTGTCCCTCACACATCACTCTCCGAATATATATACATGTATAGTTTTTTTAACCTCTGTATATACATACATAAATTCACAAATGCACACATTGCACGAGAAGCTTTTCAATAAAGTTAATGACTGTGTTATTAGATTACATTGACATTCAAAATATTGGTAGGCGATACAGTGTTTATTTTCGCCCTCCCTTGTGTTATGGGGGATTAGCGTCGTTAACCAACATATATTTAATTCCATATTTGTGGACATTAGCATATACGGATGTTTTTACGAGCCAATTAATGATCGTGTCGTGGCTGGTATTCAAATGTATTTTCGACATTTTGTTATGAAGTGTATATGAGCCAATTATTAATGGAACTATTGCAGAACACACGAGTTTTAGTAGTAATATATAAATTTATATATATATATATATATATATATATATATATATATATATATATATATATATATATATATATATATATATATGCAAAACAACCACTCTGAAAGAATAGAGAAATTCCAATATTCTGAAATCACCTGTTTACTGTGATCTTTTTGCATATATATATATATATATATATATATATATATATATATATATATATATATATATATATATATATATATATATAATTATAACTCTCTCTCTCTCTCTCTCTCTCTCTCTATATATATATATATATATATATATATATATATATATATATATATATATATATATATATATATATATATATAATTATAACTCTCTCTCTCTCTCTCTCTCTCTCTCTATATATATATATATATATATATATATATATATATATATATATATATATATATATATATATATATATATAATTATATATATATATATATATATATATATATATATATATATATATATATATATATATATAGTTATAATTGGAAGAATTAAGAGTAAGACGGAGAATAGGATAGCAGATGAACAAGGAGGCTTTAGGAAAGGTAGGGGGTGTGTGGACCAGGTGTTTACAGTGAAACATATAAGTGAACAGTATTTAGATAAGGCTAAAGAGGTCTTTGTGGCATTTATGGATTTGGAAAAGGCGTATGACAGGGTGGATAGGGGGGCAATGTGGCAGATGTTGCAAGTGTATGGTGTAGGAGGTAGGGTACTGAAAGCAGTGAAGAGTTTTTACGAGGATAGTGAGGCTCAAGTTAGAGTATGTAGGAAAGAGGGAAATTTTTCTCAGTAAAAGTAGGCCTTAGACAAGGATGTGTGATGTCACCGTGGTTGTTTAATATATTTATAGATGGGGTTGTAAGAGAAGTAAATGCGAGGGTCTTGGCAAGAGGCGTGGAGTTAAAAGATAAAGAATCACACACAAAGTGGGAGTTGTCACAGCTGCTCTTTGCTGATGACACTGTGCTCTTGGGAGATTCTGAAGAGAAGTTGCAGAGATTGGTGGATGAATTTGGTAGGGTGTGCAAAAGAAGAAAATTAAAGGTGAATACAGGAAAGAGTAAGGTTATGAGGATAAAAAGATTAGGTGATGAAAGATTGAATATCAGATTGGAGGGAGAGAGTATGGAGGAGGTGAACGTATTCAGATATTTGGGAGTGGACGTGTCAGCGGATGGGTCTATGAAAGATGAGGTGAATCATAGAATTGATGAGGGAAAAAGAGTGAGTGGTGCACTTAGGAGTCTGTGGAGACAAAGAACTTTGTCCTTGGAGTCAAAGAGGGGAATGTATGAGAGTATAGTTTTACCAACGCTCTTATATGGGTGTGAAGCGTGGGTGATGAATGTTGCAGCGAGGAGAAGGTTGGAGGCAGTGGAGATGTCATGTCTGAGGGCAATGTGTGGGTGTGAATATAATGCAGAGAATTCGTAGTTTGGAAGTTAGGAGGAGGTGCGGGATTACCAAAACTGTTGTCCACAGGGCTGAGGAAGGGTTGTTGAGGTGGTTCGGACATGTAGAGAGAATGGAGCGAAACAGAATGACTTCAAGAGTGTATCAGTCTGTAGTGGAAGGAAGGCGGGGTAGGGGTCGGCCTAGGAAAGGTTGGAGGGAGGGGGTAAAGGAGGTTTTGTGTGCGAGGGGCTTGGACTTCCAGCAGGCATGCGTGAGCGTGTTTGATAGGAGTGAATGGAGACAAATGGTTTTTAATACTTGACGTGCTGTTGGAGTGTGAGCAAAGTAACATTTATGAAGGGATTCAGGGAAATCGGCAGGCCGGACTTGAGTCCTGGAGATGGGAAGTACAGTGCCTGCACTCTGAAGGAAGGGTGTTAATGTTGCAGTTTAAAAACTGTAGTGTAAAGCACCCTTCTGGCAAGACAGTGATGGAGTGAATGATGGTGAAAGTTTTTCTTTTTCGGGCCACCCTGCCTTGGTGGGAATCGGCCAGTGTGATAATAATAAAATAATATATATATATATATATATATATATATATATATATATATAATATATATATATATATATATATATATATACTAATAGGCATATTTTGTTACATAATATGATACACAAGAATTAAAGGTATATGCTGGTACAGAGATGGCATGTACATTACATGAGGTTTGAGGGATACATTTCAAGTACATATTGCTACGTATTGTCACGGATTATAATGGGAAAATCTAGTCCAGCTTCTCAGAGCTGGGGCGGGTACCCAGGATACAACAGGCATTACCCCTCTGAATCGCATCTCTGAGTCGTTGGAAGAGAAAACCAGGTGCTCTGGGATCCCTAGTCACCTTGATGTGTCTTTTGCCTAGTTCCTTAAGGAACTTACATGTATTCTTTCACCTTTCACCATGGGCCAATGGTCTCTGAGCTTATGGGAACTAACATATAATGAATGACAAGTTCACCTTATTTTCTTAACTTTTGGGACTCCCTTAAGCTGACAGCTGCCCCTCCTTCCTCCCTGGTGCACTGGAGATAGGTATCAGCCAATGTGGACGCACATGTGTAGTCCCACACCACCTGCTTGTCGTCTGTCCAGGCTTGAAGGGTGATACGATCTGGACACTTTTGGTTACTATGAGATCTGCATAATTGGGGTGGCTCCCCTATTGTTGGGCATCCGGCTGTTGTGAGGCTCCTTTTGATAATGTTATTAACCTCTTCATGCCTTATAATCTTTCCCTCGGATCTACGGCACACAAGACCATGGTACCCGAATCGGTCTGCCGATTCACTGCCCCAAATACACCTGTGTTCGGCGAGAACAGAGGTGGTAAAGCGAAAGGCAACATCAATGTGGATGGCCTGTGGGTCGAGATGTGAGCCAAGGGAGGAATTAGGAACAGCCAACAGGAAATCCCCTGCATGAGGAGCTCTCACTGCTATAAGGCGGGCTCTATCCTTCCTCGACACACACTGAAGCATTGTTGAGGCTATATTTTCCACTACTGGGTCATCCCAATGTGACGGTTAGTAGTTGTTGGGGGGGGGGCAGTAGGTATGGTTTCAGAGCCCGTTAGATTCTCAACGAACTTTTGGTCATGAGCTCCAACATTGTCCCTAAGATGTTCAGGGAGAATCGATGCTACAAGTCCACGGGATATAACACATGACAGGAAAACCAGGTTGTGCAATCTATGATGACTTTCGGACAAATATGCCTCTTAGTCTGACTGGAAGTGTAGCTTGGTCGCACTGTCCATCTTCTAGAGTAAGGTTGAGTACTTTCGTAAAAAATATGCCTCACGATATTGTCGTATTCATGCAGTATAGTGCTATATGAAGGTGCACATCTTTGGAAATATGTTAACTTGGGCAGACCCAAGTACTTTGTGAGAAGGTATAAGTCATCCTCCTGAAGTCGTCAAGTTTCTTTCTGAAAATTGAGTCAATGGCATCAGTTCCCAGAGGTGCTCCGAGTAAGACGCTGTTTGTCGGGATACTGACTGATGCTCTTGGTGGTCTTGATCTCAATACGTCGACCACTTATTAATTGACTGAGATGATTTCAGATTTGGATGGATTCCGGATGAGTCTCATTTCCTGTCCCCGTGTCCTCACCTGGCGAAGATCATCTAGGAGGGACTCCTTTGTACCCGCCAGTGTGCCATCATCCAGAAACTCAATGTTTAGCTCACTGGTCTGCGTGATATGTACCTTTAACTTCGAGAGATGCCCCTGAGTACCTATTTCTCTCCTCTCAAACAGTCTACTCTGTTAATTCCTCTGAGTACTTTGCATGTTTTCATGATGTCTTCCTTAGTTTTTTTTCTTTCCTCATCGTTAGATTCAGTTCCTTTACAATCTTCTTGTAGCTCATTCCTGTTCACTGGAAATAGTCTCATCCCATACCTCTTCACTTTCTCCAGTTTCTTAGCATACTTTATTTCAGGTGTGGGTTCCATGTCGATGTTGCATACTTATAGATGGGCCTGAATTATGTTGAATAAAGGGCCCTAAATGATTCTTAAGTTTCCTGTTGGCGTAAATGAACCCTCTGTTTTTCTTTTTGAGTGAGGTGTGCAGTCTTTAACCCCCAAGTCCATACTCCGTGGCCGGTCTTCTGTTCCCATATCTAGTCGTCATAATCTGGAATTAAGAAAAAACACATGACTGACCTATCCTGCAGTTCAGACCATTCCCCATCTTTGTATGTCTGTATTCTCTTCATTAGTTTTATATCGTCAGTGAACAGAGATACAGCTGACTCAATTCCGTCTGGTACATTGTTCACATAAATCAGAAACTGTACTGATCCTTTCACCATGACTTGCGAAATTCTGCTTCCTATTCTTTCCCATTCTGGTATCTCTTCTTGGACACCACCATCACCACCACCACCACCACCACCACCACCACCACCACCACCACCACCACCACCATCTCCTCCTCCTCCTCCTCCTCGTCCTCCACTACTACCTATATACTGCTACCTCCTCTTGTTCTCCCCCCTTAGTATACATAATGGCAGTCTTCCTTTCACACTTGTGTTACTAACTAATGGTCTAAGTAAAACCGAAAAGTCATCATTACTTCCTTTCTCCTACATTCGGATAATATTTTGTATTCTTTAATCCACTTGAGTAAACTCTCTGTTATTCCTTCCTGGACCTCAAATATTTACTGCAGTCTAGCGGGAAGCGCGGTATCAAATACCGTCTTTTACAGTTTTAAGAAAAATGCAATTCATTCATTCCTCTCTTGTCTCATGACCTTTACGTTTACCCTAGACCCCTCAAGGGAGGTTCCTTGACGCTGGTGAGGGGCTCTTGATCTAGGGAATTAGATCTGTGTTCCAGTTCCCTGAACTGAGCCTGAAAACCTTCCAACCCCCCTTTCCACCCACATGCGCTGTATAATCCTACGGGTTTAGCGCTCCCCCATGATTATAATAATTATAATCATCCTACCGTAGGATTCCAAAGTCTTGGTAAGACATGATTTGCCATCTCTGAAGCCGTGTAAGTTATTGTTTATGCGACTACTACTCTCCAAGTGCTCTACTTTGCGTAGCATGTATGCATTACCTTGCGTAGCAATTATGGCAGCAAAACTGATCTGTATTTCAGTGCTTCCTACCTGTCTATTTTCCTAAATATAAGGACTACTTTGGCTATTTTCCAAATTTCCGGCAACTGTTGTGAATCTGTTAACTTGATGTAGATCTTGGCTAGTAGTTCGCACAATGATCCTACTCACTCTCACAGAATCCATGGCACACTGCTTTTAATGTTTTCAACTCGGTCAAAAGACTTTCGTACGTCTTCCTCTGTTGTGTGTATAGTGTCCAATACTTGACGGTGTACTCTTTAACTTAGGCTTTCAGGCACTGTTCTTATTGCCAGTGGGAAGGCCTTTTTACTTAACTCGTTTGTTCATAACTTCGCAGACTTCCTTGTTGTTTTTCATGAGCTCTTCTCCTTCCTTCAATGGAATTACCTGGTCTTTCACAACCGTCTTTTTTCTGATGTGGCTTTGAGGAAGTTTTGGTTCAGATTTAGCCATTGCTATTATACTCATTGTTGCTTAGCCTCTGTCCTTATCCGATGTACTCACCTGATTGTGGTTGCAGGGGTCGATTCATAGCTCCTGGCCCCGCCTCTTCAGTGGTGTGTGTGTGTGGGCTCATGATCATGTGTAACTCAAAAAATATGTTGTGAACAAAAATCCGGCTTGGTTCTGGCAAGCTTAGGGCTCGTAAGAGGCTTACAGTGATGTGTGTGGGCGTGCCTGTGTAAGTATGTGTACGTCAAGTGTGTGTCCCTATTTATGTATGTGCACTTCTGTGTGCATTTATCTGTGATTGCAATTATATGTGTGTATATTGCATATTTCCTCCTGTATATTTGTCAACACATCGATTTGTGTTGGCATGAGCTGAGACGCACCGCTTTGTCCCACGCACTTAAACCAGGCCGACCGTAGTTATTGTTTCTGGCCTCTACGTTATTATGCTTATATTTGAAACCCGGGTGTGAACTTTGCCTAACCACATCCTCATCCAACTCATTTCATTTATCTGTCACCCTGAGATCAAATAAGTATTTCCTAACATCCCCTCAGGATCACCTGAGTGTTCATTTACTTCCAGTGACGTGCCATTCCAAACTCCAGAACAGCGAGTGATACAGTGATGCTCTTGAGCTCCAAAAGGTGGCGTTACTTGCATTTTAATATGCGTGTGCAATAATACACAGTTCACTGATCAATGATTGTGCATAAGCTAGGTAAATTATGCCGTCCAATGTACAGTCCGTATTTGAAATACAATACAGCTCTGATGAGAGTGACTGGCAATTTCTCTTGATTTGTGTTACAGTACACGAATTTATTCATCATTACAGCAAGGTCCTCCTTTTGTTATTGCAGAGACAAGTCTGATTGGAGGCCAGTGTAGGAAAGCCAACCTCCAGCTGCAATGTTTTCCTGGTAAGGCATGAAGGTTTTTCTTAATAACCCAAATTAGTATTGTCACGTTAAGTCATCTGGTTAAGTTTTTCAAGTTTTTGCACTTGCTAATTTCTTACAGGGGGCTACATACAGGGGCTAGTTGCTCGATAATTAATAGGCATTTATATGTGGTGTACAAAATGTTCAAGAATTTTTCAAGTTCTTGACTGCGGTTGTGAGGTTTGATAGTCTTGCGTATGCTACTGGAGTCTACCTGGAGGGCATTCCGGGGATCAACGCCCCCTCGGCCCGGTCCATGACCAGGCCTCCCGGTGGATCAGGGCCTGATCAACTAGGCTGCTACTGCTGGCCGCACGCAATCCAACGTACGAACCACAGCCCTGCTGATCCGGCACCGTCTTTAGGTATCTGTCCAGCTCCCTCTTGAAGACAACCAGGGGTCTTCCCGTAATGCCCCTTATTGCTGGTGGGAGGCTGTTGAACAGTCTTGGGCCCCGGACACTTATTGTGTTTTCTCTACTGAAGTTATATGGTTGACGTGCATCTTCAGGGATGAATTTAATGAGATGTTAATCCCCAAATCTTTTTTTATTCTAAGATGCTTTGTAGTTTCTCGGCTCCCAGGCTCTACTCTGTCTCCTGTCCTCCTACTCCTTTTTCAAAACCTTGCATTTCTTTGAATTAAACTTCGGCAGCACTCATCGGAGGCCCATCTACTGGCTATCCAGATTTTTTCCTGAGCCTGTCAATGCCATAGTCATATTCCTCTCTTTAATTTTATACGGTAATCTAACACACACAAACAGCTGAATCTCTTATGGTAAATCAGTCCCGGTACTGAGCTCTGGGAGACTTTCATCAGTACAGTCGCCTATTTGAGGGGGTTATCATATGATTAAAGCTCGTGTAAGGTAATTTTTCCTCATAATAAATTTAAAACAGCATATCAATCTCCCATCCTGACCTGTATCCACTATCATTAACTTTCACGTAATCCCTGATCCACTTTTGTCTTATACTCCTGCCTGTTCTTGTAGTCTATGGATTAGTTTCTGGTATGTTATTGACTGTATCGTATACTTTGCATAGTTTATATAGGTTATTTTAACTGATTTACTAAAGAGTTGGCAAGTTCGTAGAGCAGGATTTCCAATCTTCATTCTTTGTTTTTCTCTCTTTAAAATTGTTCTAGGTACTGCAGTGTATTTTTTTTACAAGTCTTTAACCTATATTATTGGGAAATATTGATATTGATAATACCGGCCTATTAATAATTCAATGTTTTCTGTTTGTCCCCCTTCTTTTATGTAAGAAATACACTGATATTTTTTTTTATTAAAGATACATTGTCTCAAGTGACTGACTGAAGATCTTTGCTATAGGGTCACACAGTACCTCTGTTCCTCTCGCTACCCGGAGAATTTTTTTTTATCTGGGTCAATTGTTTTTTGCAATACCAGCTGGGCCATTAGTTTCATAACTTCGTATTTTGTTGTGTGGATATTTTTAGCTCCCTCCTCTTGTCTTTGCTAATTCCACTGTGATAATGGAGATAATCACATTCTTTAGTAGTGAGCTCCCGGAATTTTCTGCTAAATTCCTTTTATATTTCTGTCATCCTCTGTAAGTGCGCCTTCATCCTTCTTCAACCTTATCACTACGTTTAGAGTTCTTTTCCCCTTTTTGTGTAGCTTTGGAGTATCTTTTGTCTCATTTTAGCCTTTGATGCTAGAGTACATAAGCTGTCTCTCAACTTCTCTTCATTTCCTCTCAGTTTTCGTGGCTCATCTACTTACAGCTATAAAAATATGTTCTGTCTTTATAATTGTTGCTCCGTCTACTTCCTCTTACACATTTTCTTTCCTTGTGTGTATTTCTGGTTGAAAGACAGCCTCGGGTTTTCTGTATATCTTCTAATGCTCCGTATGAATTTCTAATGCTCCGTATGAATTTCTAATGCTCCGTATGAATTTCTAATGCTCCGTATGAATTTCTAATGCTCCGTATGAATTTCTAATGCTCCGTATGAATTTTTTCTCACTTGATACTCTGTTTCTATCATCATCATTCCTTGTCAATTAGTTTCCAATAATATAACATTGCTTTTAAAAAATATATATGTTTACTTTTCTTCCGTTTCTCTCTGCAGATCCTCATCCACTGCGTACTCAAAACTTGGGGTCCTGTGATTATTTATCTCGCATTGTTCTATGCAGTTGATGTCTCTGCTGTCAGATTCACTCGGAGATTTGTAGCCTCTGTTAGGACAAACAAAGAGCTGTTTGGGTTTTCTTGTAGAAAACAACAACAACAACAACAACAACAACAACAACAACAACAACAATAATAATCTATTTCTACAAGTACACGATACAACTTATATATTCAGACCATAGCTAACATTAATGACATACTATACTGAAAGCTCCCCTGGTTCGGGCAAGTTAGGTTAATTTTGCCCTCAAGATGCTACTGATACCAGTCGGCTAACACCCAGGTACCTACTTACTACCAGGTGAACAGGGATAGCAGGTGTCGTAAGGAAACATACCCAGTCTTTCCACACGTACCGGGGATCGAACCTCAGTGTGTGAGCTGAGTGCGCTACTAACCGAGCTACGGGACTCCAAGAAACAAAAAAAAGGAAGGTCAGATGAGAAATACCAACCCAAATTAAAATCAGTGACACAGACCAAACAATGAAAAATTCTTATTGTAATTATTGGGACACGTTAAACCCATAGGGGTCATACAGCTCCAGGGAAATGAGAAATGGGAGCAATCAGGTTGGATCTAAGGAAGTAGAGAATTGCTCTACTTCTCTATATCAAGATCACGTCATCG
>NC_091292.1:61357656-61372656 GCF_038502225.1 Cherax quadricarinatus
AAGGAATGCCTGTGTACAACACCATAATTCACACAACCACTTAATAAACTACAGAAACTCAAGACTTATCGCCACAGAAGACAACACTCAATACCGAAGAATCCTGGAATCATCACTTATCTCTATATCCGACAACTTCAACCAGAATAGTGGCTTCTATAACATAGCTGAACCACTTACCAAGAAACTTCTTCATCGCTATCCCACATAAGAACATAGAAATGGAAAAACACTGCAGAAGGTCTGCTCACAAACTTATCCAATCTCCCTTCCAAGCTACCCAAGATTTTAGACTCTATAACCCCACCCGGTAGATCATCAGATGCAGCATTCTCCACCTGACCTCAACATTCTGAACCTGACTATAAATACTTGCGTACCTTCCACCCCATATAGATCTGTTTGTGACTTGAAAAAGCCCACTGTGTGGGCGAAACGTTGTCAATAAAGGATCACATTATACTGCATATGTACCTATGATGTATCTACTCAGGCTTCTAACTGCATTCCTATCACATTTATTTTCATTATTTACTTCTCTCCTATTATTCTTAGTGTTAAAGACAGATAAACCGCAAAGATAAAGAGAAAAATAACATAAAACAAGAAATGTAAAAAAAAAAAAGAAAAAAATCTCATTGCATTATCCCAAAACATAAATCTGGCTGAAATCTATATTTTAACAAAAAAAAAGTAACACTGGTAAATAAGAATAATTGTTGTTCTCGTTTAGCTCGTAATTAAATCAAGATAAAATACCACCAACCATGGTTTTTTACTCCCCCTTTCCCCCCGGTTTTTTTGCTGCGCTTATAAGTGCTGAGTTGATGTGATACGCCAGCGGGGAACACAATTTAGAGTTGAACTTTACTGTTGAATTATGGAATTGTGTAGCCAGCACTTATATTTGCAATGTGACGTTGAGAAGTGTTATATTACCCTGCACTGGAGTGTTAGTGTTGCCAGGGTGGAGTACCAGTTAGCGTGGGTTCAAATCTTGCATTCACCTAGGTTTGTCATGGTAGGGTTGAGCCCTAGCTCTTGGGCTTACGTTATATTTCGTATGTTAATACCGACAAACTGTGGAAAAAGAGCTCTTATGTACAGTTCAGGACGTTTAGTAAATGAAACGTTTTGTCACAAGCGGCTTCACCAGTCATGATTCAAGACTGATATAGTCTCTCTTGGCCAAACGTTTCCCTCGATAAATGACCTGTACATATCTGGTCTTGTTATGTTATATCTGGTCTTTTGTTATATCTGGTCTTGTTATGTTATATCTGGTCTTGTTATGTTATATCTGGTCTTGCTATATCTGTTCTCTGTGTGTTTTACCTTGTTTTGTCGTGTTATATCTGATCTTGCAGTATTATGTCTGGTCTGGCTGTGTTATATTTGGTGTGGTATGCTTGAAGATACCTGGAGAACATTTCAGGGTCAACGCCCCCGCAGCTCGGTCTGTGACCAGGTTGGTCGGGACATATTTGGTCTCCTCTTATTAGTTCTGGTCTTGTAGTGTTGCATCTTGTCATGGGTTATATCTTGTGTTGCCTTGTTATATCTAGTCTTGCCATTGTGTTCTATTGTCATTGCCAGTTTTACTGCGTCATCCTGTTATCTTCCCAGTAAGATGAATCTTCAGTGATGCTGCTAAAACGATCTTGTTGCAAGAGATAAAAGCTGTCCTCCTCTTCCCTCTCATAACTCCTGATTATCTCGCATTTCATGATGACAAAACTGGCAGTTTTTTGGTCATAGAACCTCTGATAATGACTCAGTTCTGTCTGCGTAAGATGCCATTGAATTTTTAGTAATTGTTTTACTGTTAATTTGTAATTTTTACACGGTATGTATACGTATATTGAATATACGTATACACGTATATTGAATATACGAACGTAGAAACGTAAAGAAAATGTAATCAGTCCATCACCTTCTAAGACGTAATTCTGAGGTGGTTAGTCCCTCAGAGTATATTGGATGGAAAAGCGTGTTCTTTCACGCAAAATTGATGGAGGGTCGAGCCATCACCATGTGGTTTTAACGCTTAACATGATTTGGAAGAAAAGATTTTATACAAATACCTAAAAAATAATTACATTCGAAAAGAATAACCAAATAGCACTCGGTTTATACTGGGACATTGTTTAACTCTATGTAGAGCTTCATAGTGTTTTGATTAACCTCTACACAGAGCTTCCTCTGCCCCTTTGTCTTTGTCTTCAACAGTTTTGGAGAAAAAACTGTTTATCACAGGTGTTGGCTGTTTGGTTTACAAACACATCAACGAATGGGTTGTTTATTATCAAACATGTTTACGTGTTTGTTTGCAGCCTTTATCAAACATCGACCACTGTTGTGTCCGTCCCTCAAGCCATTCCACCATTTGTAAGTAAACAGTTTCAGCCATTACTCGTCACCGGTGCCACACTGGGAAGCAGTGCCAGCGGCAAGTGTCAGTTTTCAGGTGCCATTGGTAAGACAATGTCAGTATTTTTTGTAGTTTTTAGTATCAAAAGAGTGTCAGCATTAAGGGAAAGTGTTAAGGGTGTGTATATTATGTCATTTTCAGACAGTATAAAGACGGTGTCAACAGTAAGAGTGCCAATAGATTTTATAATAGCCTGGATGATAGTGCCTCGGTGAAGCCCTGTTTAGTGCCATGCTTTCAAACTACCTGTTTAGTGCCATGCATCCATATCAGGTAATACTAATATATAAATGTGGAACACACGAAAGGAAATAAGAAAATACTTAAGTAGATGTCAATACTAGTCAAGACGACGCAATTAGAACACCGAACGGCGACAGAGTACAATAAATGACGCCATTGGAACACTAAATGTTGCTGTGGAACACTTAGCTAAGCCTGAAACACTTTAGACGTTATGGTTCGTTAAAAAAAGCAATTTAACAAGAGAGAAAATCAAGCAACGAAGTGCAATACCAAACAAAATACAAACACCAAACATATACTACAGCAAACAACATATTACAAAAAACAAGAATATACTACAGCAGACAATGTGCTACGACGAACAGCAACATACTACACCAAAGATATTATATCAAAAAAAAAAAAAATGCAACATTAAACATACACCAAACAATAACTATACCAAACAGAAACAAACTACTGCAAGCAACATAAAGCGCCAAAAAAACATACTACTCCAAACACGCCAAACAACATGCTACTCCAAACATGCCAAACAACATACCAGTCCAAACACACCAAACAACATACTTCTCCAAACACACCAAACAACATTCTACTCCAAATACACCAAACAACATGCTACCCCAAAGACATCAAACAACATGATACTGCAAACAAGCCAAACAACATACTTCTCCAAACACGCCATACAACATGCTCCTACAAACACACCAAACAACATGCTACTCCAAACACGCCAAACACCATACTTCACCAACTTCACGCCAAACAGCATACTACACAAGCCACATTACACTAAACAACAAACACCTCTCAACAGCTTGCATCGAAACACAACATATTACTCCTAACAACATGCAACAAAAAACAACAACTACACCAAACATACTACATGCTCCACCAAACAGCAACTACACCAAACAACATGCAACACCAAATAACATGCTACACCAAACAAACAAACTACACCAAGCAACATGCTACACCAAATATGCTACACCAAACAACATGCTACACCAAACAAACATGCTACACCAAACAACATGCTACACCAAACAACATGCTACACCAAACAAAACATGTTACACCAAACAACATGCTACACCAAATATGCTACACCAAACAACATGCTACACCAAACAAACATGCTACACCAAACAACATGCTACACCAAACAACATGCTACACCAAACAAAACATGTTACACCAAACAACATGCTACACCAAACATGCTACACCAAACAACATGCTATACCAAACAACATGCTACAATAAACATCCTACACCAAACAACATGCTACACCAAACAACATGCTACACCAAACATGCTACACCAAACAACATGCTACACCAAACAACATGCTACACCAAACAACATGCTACGCCAAACAACATGCTACACCAAAAAACATGCTACACCAAACAACATGCTACACCAAACAACATGCTACACCAAACAACATGCTACACCAAACAACATGCTACACCAAACAACATGCTGCACCAAACATGCCACACCAAACAAACATGCTACACCAAACAAACATGCTACACCAAACAACATGCTACACCAAGCAAACATGCTACACCAAACAACATGCTACACCAAGCAAACATGCTACACCAAACAAACATGCTACACCAAACAACATGCTACACCAAACAAACATGCTACACCAAACAACATGCTACACCAAGCAAACATGCTACACCAAACAACATGCTACACCAAGCAAACATGCTACACCAAACAAACATGCTACACCAAACAACATGCTACACCAAGCAAACATGCTACACCAAACAACATGCTACACCAAACAACATGCTACACCAAGCAAACATGCTACACCAAACAAACATGCTACACCAAACAACATGCTACACCAAACAACATGCTACACCAAGCAAACATGCTACACCAAACAAACATGCTACACCAAACAACATGCTACACCAAACAACATGCTACACCAAACAAACATGCTACACCAAACATGCTACGCCAAACAACATGCTACACCAAACAAACATGCTACACCAAACATACTACGCCAAACAACATGCTACACCAAGCAAACATGCTACACCAAGCAAACATGCTACACCAAACAACATGCTACACCAAACAACATGCTACACCAAACAAACGTGCTACACCAAACAAATGTGCTACACCAAACAAATGTGCTACACCAAACAAACATGCTACACCAAACAAACATGCTACACCAAACAACATGCTACACCAAACAAACGTGCTACACCAAACAACATGCTACACCAAACAACATGCTACACCAAACAACATGCTACACCAAACAAACGTGCTACACAAAACAACATGCTACACCGAACAAACATGCTACACCGAACAAACATGCTACACCTAACATGCTACACCAAACAAACATGCTACACCAAACAAACATGCTACACCAAACAACATGCTACACCAAACAAACATGCTACACCAAACAACATGCTACACCAAACAAACATGCTACACCAAACATGCTACGCCAAACAACATGCTACACCAAACAAACATGCTACACCAAACATACTACGCCAAACAACATGCTACACCAAACAAACACGCTACACCAAACAAACATGCTACACCAAACATGCTACGCCAAACAACATGCTACACCAAACAAACATGCTACACCAAACATACTACGCCAAACAACATGCTACACCAAACAAACACGCTACACCAAACAAACATGCTACACCAAACATGCTACGCCAAACAACATGCTACACCAAACATGCTACACCAAACAACATGCTACACCAAACAAACATGCTACACCAAACAACATGCTACACCAAACAACATGCTACACCAAGCAACATGCTACACCAAACAAACATGCTGCACCAAACAAACATGCTGCACCAAACAACATGCTGCACCAAACAACATGCTACACCAAACAACATGCTACACCAAGCAACATGCTACACCAAACAAACATGCTGCACCAAACATGCTACACCAAACAACATGTTACACCAAACGACGTGCTACACCAAACAACATGCTACACCAAACAACATGCTATACCAAACAACATGCTATACCAAACAACATGCTATACCAAACAACATGCTATACCAAACAACATGCTACACCAAACAATATGCTACTCCAAACTGCAACTACAACACTAAGAACAACATACAACACTAAAGAACAACATACAACACTAAAGAACAACATACAACACTAAACAACATACAACACTAAAGAACAACATACAACACTAAACAACATACAACACTAAAGAACAACATACAACACTAAACAACATACAACACTAAACAACATACAACACTAAGAACAACATACAACACTAAAGAACAACATACAACACTAAACAACATACAACACTAAACAACATACAACACTAAGAACAACATACAACACTAAGAACAACATACAACACTAAGAACATCATACAACACTAAGAACAACATACAACACTAAAGAACAACATACAACACTAAACAACATACAACACTAAACAACATACAACACTAAGAACAACATACAACACTAAAGAACAACATACAACTCAACATACAACACTAAGAACAGCATACAACACTATGGAACAACATACAACACTATGGAACAACATACAACACTAAAGAACAACATACAACACTAAAGAACAACATACAACACTAAGAACAACATACAACACTAAAGAACAGCATACAACACTATGGAACAACATACAACACTATGGAACAACATACAACACTAAAGAACAACATACAACACTAAAGAACAACATACAACACTATAGAACAACATACAACACTATAGAACAACATACAACACTAAGAACAACATACATCACTAAGAACAACATACAACACTTAGAACAACATACTACACTAAAGAACAACATACAACTCAACATACAACACTAAGAACAACATACAACACTAAGAACAACATACAACACTAAAGAAAACCATACAACACTAAAGAACAACATACAACACTAAAGAACAGCATACAACACTAAAGAACACCATACAACACTAAAGAACAACATACAACGCTAAAGAACAACATACAACACTAAGAACAACACACAACACTAAAGAACAACATACAACACTGACGAACAACATACAACACTGAAGAACAACATACAACACTAAAAAACAATATACAACACTAAGGAACAACATACAACACTAAAGAACAACATACAACAATAAAGAACAACATACAACACTAAAAAACAACATACAACACTAAGAACAACATACAACACTAAGAACAACATACAACACTAAAGAACAGCATACAACACTATGGAACAACATACAACACCATGGAACAACATACAACACTAAAGAACAACATACAACATTAAAGAACAACATACAACACTACGAACAACATACAATAGTTACTAACAACATGCAACACTAACAACATACAACAGTAACAACATGCAACACTTACAACAGTAACAACATACAACACTAACAACATACAATAACTAACAACATATAACACTTACAACATACAATAACTAACAACATACAACACTAACAACATACAACACTAACAGCATACAGTAACTAACAACATACAACACTAACAACATACAATAACTAACAACATATAACACTAACAACATACAATAACTAACAACATATATCATTAACAACATACAATAACATACAATAACTAACAACATACAACACTAACAACATATAACACTAACAACATACAACACTAACAACATACAATAACTAACAACATATAACACTAACAACATACAATAACTAACAACATACAACACTAACAACATACAGTAACTAAGAACATACAATAACAACATACAACACTAACAACATACAACACTAACAACATACAATAACTAACAACATATAACACTAACAACATACAATAACTAACAACATACAACACTAACAACATACAGTAACTAAGAACATACATTAACAACATACAACACTAACAACATACAGTAACTAAGAACATACATTAACAACATACAACACTAACAACATACAGTAACTAAGAACATACAATAATAACATACAACACTAACAACATACAATAACTAACAACATACAACACTAACAACATACAGTAACTAACAACATATAACACTAACAACATATAACACTAACAACATACAGTAACTAACAACATATAACACTAACAACATACAGTAACTAACAACATATAACACTAACAACATACAGTAACTAACAACATATAACACTAACAACATATAACACTAACAACATATAACACTAACAACATATAACACTAACAACATATAACACTAACAACATATAACACTAACAACATATAACACTAACAACATATAACACTAACAACATATAACACTAACAACATATAACACTAACAAAATATAACACTAACAACATATAACACTAACAACAGTCACAATATAACACTAACAACAGTCACAATATAACACTAACAACATATAACACTAACAACATATAACACTAACAACATATAACACTAACAACATATAACACTAACAACATATAACACTAACAACATATAACACTAACAACATATAACACTAACAACATACAACACTAGGAACATACAACACTAACAACATACAGTAACTAAGAACATACAATAACAACATACAACACTAACAACATACAATAACTAACAACATATAACACTAACAACATATAACACTAACAACATATAACACTAACAACATATAACACTAACAACATACAACACTAGGAACATACAACACTAACAACATACAGTAACTAAGAACATACAATAACAACATACAACACTAACAACATACAATAACTAACAACATACAACACTAACAACATACAATAACTAACAACATACAACACTAACAACATACAGTAACTAACAACATATAACACTAACAACATACAACACTAACAACATACAACACTAACAACATACAGTAACTAAGAACATACAATAACAACATACAACACTAACAACATACAATAACTAACAACATATAACACTAACAACATACAATAACTAACAACATACAACACTAACAACATACAACACTAACAACATACAGTAACTAAGAACATACATTAACAACATACAACACTAACAACATACAGTAACTAAGAACATACAATAACAACATACAACACTAACAACATACAATAACTAACAACATATAACACTAACAACATACAATAACTAACAACATACAACACTAACAACATACAACATAGCTTCACAACAATTTACTTATGGGTCTGTTCCTCTCCGTGAAGAACAAACCGCACAATTTTTTTCCGAAATAAATCAAGCCGACAAGTATAATTTATTCCAGAATACACTCTCATATGCAAGGTGTCATGTTTATTTATATGATCTTTTGGGGCCCTCTGGAGGGAAGTAATTTTGTCTGTTGTGAGTTTGGTGGCACTGGTGTGATTCTCTTCTTTCCTCCCTGCTTTGTCTCTAACTCTGTGGCTGTCGATGTCTGTCCATGGTTCTGTGGCTATCTGTGCCTGTCTCTAACTCCGTGGCTATCGATGTCTGTCCATGGTTCTGTGGCTATCTGTGCCTGTCTCTAACTCCGTGGCTATCGATGTCTGTCCATGGTTCTGTGGCTATCTGTGCCTGTCTCTAACTCTGTGGCTGTCGATGTCTGTCCATGGTTCTGTGGCTATCTGTGCCTGTCTCTAACTCCGTGGCTGTCGATGTCTGTCCATGGTTCTGTGGCTATCTGTGCCTGTCTCTAACTCCGTGGCTGTCGATGTATGTCCATGGTTCTGTGGCTATCTGTGCCTGTCTCTAACTCCGTGGCTGTCGATGTCTGTCCATGGTTCTGTGGCTATCTGTGCCTGTCTCTAACTCCGTGGCTGTCGATGTCTGTCCATGGTTCTGTGGCTATCTGTGCCTGTCTCTAACTCTGTGGCTGTCGATGTCTGTCCATGGTTCTGTGGCTATCTGTGCCTGTCTCTAACTCCGTGGCTGTCGATGTCTGTCCATGGTTCTGTGGCTATCTGTGCCTGTCTCTAACTCCGTGGCTGTCGATGTCTGTCCATGGTTCTGTGGCTATCTGTGCCTGTCTCTAACTCCGTGGCTGTCGATGTCTGTCCATGGTTCTGTGGCTATCTGTGCCTGTCTCTAACTCTGTGGCTGTCGATGTCTGTCCATGGTTCTGTGGCTATCTGTGCCTGTCTCTAACTCCGTGGCTGTCGATGTCTGTCCATGGTTCTGTGGCTATCTGTGCCTGTCTCTAACTCCGTGGCTGTCGATGTCTGTCCATGGTTCTGTGGCTATCTGTGCCTGTCTCTAACTCCGTGGCTGTCGATGTCTGTCCATGGTTCTGTGGCTATCTGTGCCTGTCTCTAACTCCGTGGCTGTCGATGTCTGTCCATGGTTCTGTGGCTATCTGTGCCTGTCTCTAACTCCGTGGCTGTCGATGTCTGTCCATGGTTCTGTGGCTATCTGTGCCTGTCTCTAACTCCGTGGCTGTCGATGTATGTCCATGGTTCTGTGGCTATCTGTGCCTGTCTCTAACTCCGTGGCTACTTCTGTTTGTCTTCGTATGTGGTGTCCTGTCTTCTGCGATCATTTTATGTTAAAATTGTGTAAACAGAATGACGGATATGTGGGGCAGCGGACCTCCAACAGCAACAGCCTAGTTGACCAGGCTAGCACCAGACGAGCCTGGCCATGGGCCAGGCTCGTCTGGTGCTAGTAAGACTCTCGAAACTCATCAAAGGTATATCAAAGATCGTAGCGGGTGGTACTCCCTCTTGGTGACTCGGCGACTTTGAGGACGCTTCGGTCCCATTTAGATCATTAACTTCTAACTATTTAATAATAAAGTTAGAATTACCTACAGTATGTTAGATAAAAAAAACACAAGTGCAACTAATGTGATATTTTATTGTGGCAACGTTTCGCTCACCAGGAGATTTGTCAAACCTTGACAAAGCTTATGAAGAGTTAAAACGTTGCATAATAAAATGTCACATTAGTTACACATGTATCCTTTTACCTAATGGTCCAAGTCGGACCGAGAAATCATCACAAGTTCCATTCTGGTATGTGCGAGTTATCTGTGACTTCTTAGCTTAAGCACCTCTTTTAGCATTGCTTGTATTTGTGTAACTAGTACAGTGTGTTTCACTCGTAGGAGTCCCCGAGTTGGTACTCTCGTAGTTGCAACCGTCTTGTTCGTACATTGTGTAATAAACGAGAACTCGGGACCTTCAACTCGTAGGGGGCCCTGAGTTATCGAGTAGGAGGCCCCGAGTTGTCGTTTACTACAGACTTAATACAAACAAGACGGTTTTAACTACATGAGTACCAACTCGGGGCCTCCTACGAGTGAAACTCACTGTGCTTGTAGCTACGCGTTAAGGGCGGAAGCATTTAGTTTTAACCACTGAAGTTATGGGAGAGTTTTGGGACATATTGAGATGTTCAGCCTCAGAGATGATCCATCTACATCTGATATGTTAAACTGTCATGCAATATGATTAATTTTAATGCTGTAAATAATTTTTAAGAGTTATTTTTATTTTATGTTCCTCACTTTGAGTTGTATGTACGAATATATCTTCTAAATAGAGTAAATCCAGGTAGAAGGATTTACAGAGTAATCTGGGGGGAAATGCATGTCCAGTGTGACTCGTACAGCTCACCTCTTATACTGACTCGCCAGTTATATTGACTCATCAGCCATACTGACTCACCAGCCATACTGACTCACACTACTCAACATATCATCTATGGTTATACATATTTACCACTTACGTCACACGAACTAATATATTTAACCGACTAAAAACACTTTCAAGGTAATATAACAAATTTTGCCACATTTATAGAATCTCAAAATGCCACAGCTATTTACACTAGTTCATAAAAGAATTTAATATATAATTAATATGTAAATTTGAAAACAGACGCTAGACAAGTTATCTGTCATGTGAACACACACACACACACACACACACACACACACACACACAGGTACGATAAAACTCATGGTTCAGGGAGAGTGACCTAGTAGCGACCAGTGAAGAGGCGGGGCCAGGAGCTTGGACTCGACCCCTGCAACCTCAACTAGGTGAGTACAATTAGGTGAGTACACACACACGGAGCTAGTGATCACGTGGTCCTGGACTTCGAATACACTGTAGAGTTAAGAGTAGAGAGAGAAGCAGCATGAGTAGGATAGAAGCCAAACTACAAAAGAGGGGACTACAGAGGAATGAGGAATTTTCTGCATGATATACAGTGGGAAGGAAAACTGTTGGGAAAACCCGTAAATGATGTGATGAAGTACGTGACCACAGAATGCGAGGGGGCAGAGGAGAGATTCGAACCCAAGGGCAACAGAAAAAATAAGAAGACCAAGACGAGACCTTGATTTACCCAAAGGTGTAGAGAAGCCAAAACTAAGTGCGCTCGAGAATGGAAAAGGTATAGAAGACAAAGGACCCAGGAAATTAAGGAGATTAGCCCAAGAGCCAGAAATTAATACGCATCGATAATGAGAGAGACCCAACGACAATACGAGAACGATATAGTAAGCCAAATCTGACCCAAAGCTGCTGTTCAGCTTTGGGTCTGATTTGGGACACAGCGACTAGGGGACACAACGTTGAAAACTAAGATGAGTCACCGGGATATTAGGAAGTATTTCTTCAGTCATAGGGCAGTCAGGAAGTGGAACAGTCTGGAAAGTGATGTAGTGGAGGCACGATCCATACATAGCTTTAAGAGACGATACGATAAAATTCATGGAGTAGTAGCCACCAGCAAAGAGGCGGGGCCAGGAGCTGTGAATGAACCCTTGTAGCCATAAATAGGTGCGCGCACACACCACTTACACCATTGCCGGGAGGACTACCAGTGTTATCTGATCAATAGAGTAGATGTAGCCTGTATCTTGAGTACAAAGAAAGTGTGACAAGATGCTGTGGGGCGTGATGTATATTGCTCTCCCTCACCCCATGTACTCTCCCACACTCATTTCTCTCACCTCACATTCTCCCTCCCTCACTCACCTCTTTCCCTCCCTTACTCACCTCTCATCACATCCTCTCACCTTCCTCTGTTCCCAGCACTTCCTCTTTTTACTTCCTCTTCCTTTTACTCCATTCCTCCCTTTCCAACCCATCCTCATGGCCTACACTCCCTTCACCCCTTCTTTTACCCTTCCTATCACCCTTCACCCCTTCCCCTCCATTACTCCCCCTAACAGAGTAGAAAATGAGATGTAATTTCCCCCTTGAACTATTTTCCCTTCCAATGGAACAAAAGGAAAAAATAACACCCTTTTTTTTATATCGCTGGTCGACTGGTCTATTGTTGGGCGCACACTGTTGTTCCTGTTAGTGTTGATACTGTTGATCCACAAATCCCGTTGTTCATTTTGCTGTCCACTGCCGGTATCTTTTGTTTCATCTCGTCTTCTACTGTAATCTTATTTACGTTTCGTTTACTCTTTCTCCTCCTCCTCTCTTTCCCGTCTATTCGCTTGCTCTTCCGTCTTTTTTTGACCTTCCGTCTACGTCTTTCCGTCAATTTGTCTGTTCTGCAGAGCTTCCGTCGGTGTAATGTTCGTGTTCGTCGGTGTAATGTTTGTGTAAGTTGGTTAGTGTGCGTTTTCGTGCGCAAGTCCAGACGCGTGGCATTTACCGCAGAGTCCGTGGCGGAGTCCGTGACGGCGTCAGCCGCATCGTCCGTCCAATGGTCCGTGGTGGCGTCCGTAGTGGCGTTCGTGACCGTGTTTTATCATTAATTTTCTTATTTGGTTGGCACCTAACGCAGCTACGAACGGGGACACGGACGATACAATGGACAGCGTCCGTGTCCCCGTCCGTAGCTGCGCTAAGTGCAAACCAAATAACAAAATTAGCCTGCAGAGCTGTCTCTCTCTCTCTCTCTCTCTCTCTCTCTCTCTCTCTCTCTCTCTCTCTCTCTCTCTCTCTCTCTCTCTCTCTCTCTCTCTGTTCTGTGACTTCGAGTGTCTACATTTTGTGCTATATTCTGCTATATTCAGTGGTATTATATACTGAGAAGTATGTTAAGAAGACCCATCATGCGATTTATGGTATTTTATTGAGAAGACGTTTCGTCCTGGTGGGCAAAACGTCTTCTCAATGGAAAGAAATGTGTGGCATATTTTTTCTTTAATACTTTGATAGCTTATCTTTGTGTCCTGTTATCTGTGGTAGATACTTTTGAAATGCGCGCACGCACACACACACAGACACACACACACACACACACACACACACACACACACACACACACATACATACACACACACACACACACACACACACACACACACACACACACACATACACACACACACACACACACACACATACACACACACACACACACACACACACACAAACACACACACACATACATACACATACAAACACACACACACACACACACACACACACACACACGCAAACACACAAACACACACACAAGCACACACACACACACACACACATACACACACATCATTCAGGACCCTGTACACCGTGTACGTTAGGCCCACATTGGAGTATGCGGCACCAGTTTGGAACCCACACCTAGCCAAGCACGTAAAGAAACTAGAGAAAGTGCAAAGGTTTGCAACAAGACTAGTCCCAGAGCTAAGAGGTATGTCCTACGAGGAGAGGTTAAGGGAAATCAACCTGACGACACTGGAGGACAGGAGAGATAGGGGGGACATCATAACGACATACAAAATACTGAGAGGAATTGACAAGGTGGACAAAGACAGGATGTTCCAGAGATTGGACATAGTAACAAGGGGACACAGTTGGAAGCTGAAGACACAGATGAATCACAGGGATGTTAGGAAGTATTTCTTCAGCCACAGAATAGTCAGTAAGTGGAATAGTTTATGAAGCGATGTAGTGGAGGCAGGATCCATACATAGCTTTAAGCAGAGGTATGATAAAGCTCACGGCTCAGGGAGAGTGACCTAGTAGCGATCAGGAAGAGGCGGGGCCAGGAGCTCGGACTCGACCCCCGCAACCTCAACTAGGTGAGTACTAGGTGAGTACATACACACACACACTGCAAGAAGGAGAAGTTGAAGGCGTTTGACACAGTTCCACACAAGAGATTGGTGCAAAAACTGGAGGACCAAGCAGGGATAACAGGGAAGGCACTACAATGGATCAGGGAATACTTGTCAGGAAGACAGCAGCGAGTCATGGTACGTGGCGAGGTGTCAGTGTGGGCACCTGTGACC
>NC_091292.1:61385156-61410156 GCF_038502225.1 Cherax quadricarinatus
GTTAATGAGATGATGGAATATGTAGCAACAAAATGCAAGGAGGCTGAGGAGAGGTTTGTACCCAAGGGTAACAGGATTAATGAAAAAGCCAGGATGAGCCCATGGTTTACCCAAAGGTGCAGGGAGGCAAAAACCAAGTGTGCTAGGGAATGGAAGAAATATAGAAGGCAAAGGACCCAGGAGAATAAGGAGAACAGTCGTAGAGCCAGAAACGAATATGCACAGATAAGAAGGGAGGCCCAAAGACAATATGAAAATGACATAGCAGCGAAAGCCAAATCTGACCCGAAACTGTTGTACAGCCACATCAGGAGGAAAACAACAGTCAAGGACCAGGTAATCAGGCTAAGGAAGGAAGGAGGAGAGACAACAAGAAATTACCGTGAAGTATGTGAAGAACTCAACAAGAGATTCAAAGAAGTGTTCACAGAGGAGACAGAAGGGACTCCAGAAAGACGGAGAGGTGGGGCACACCACCAAGTGCTGGACACAGTGCACACAACCGAGGAAGAAGTGAAGAGGCTTCTGAGTGAGCTAGATACCTCAAAGGCAATAGGGCCAGATAACATCTCCCCATGGGTATTGAGAGAGGGAGCAGAGGCGCTATGTGTACCCCTAACAACAATATTCAATACATCTATCGAAACAGGGAGATTGCCTGAGGCATGGAAGACAGCAAATGTAGTCCCAATCTTTAAAAAAGGAGACAGACATGAAGCATTAAACTACAGACCAGTGTCACTGACATGTATAGTATGCAAAATCATGGAGAAGATTATCAGGAGAAGAGTGGTGGAACACCTAGAAAGGAATGATCTCATCAACAGCAGCCAACATGGTTTCAGGGACGGGAAATCCTGTGTCACAAACCTACTGGAGTTCTATGACATGGTGACAGCAGTAAGACAAGAGAGAGAGGGGTGGGTGGATTGCATTTTCTTGGACTGCAAGAAGGCGTTTGACACAGTTCCACACAAGAGATTGGTGCAAAAACTGGAGGACCAAGCAGGGATAACAGGGAAGGCACTACAATGGATCAGGGAATACTTGTCAGGAAGACAGCAGCGAGTCATGGTACGTGGCGAGGTGTCAGAGTGGGCACCTGTGACCAGCGGGGTCCCGCAGGGGTCAGTCCTAGGACCAGTGCTGTTTCTGGTATTTGTGAACGACATGACGGAAGGAATAGACTCTGAGGTGTCCCTGTTTGCAGATGACGTGAAGTTGATGAGAAGAATACACTCGATCGAAGACCAGGCAGAACTACAAAGGGATCTGGACAGGCTGCAGACCTGGTCCAGCAATTGGCTCCTGGAGTTCAATCCCACCAAGTGCAAAGTCATGAAGATTGGGGAAGGGCAAAGAAGGCCGCAGACGGAGTACAGTCTAGGGGGTCAGAGACTACAAACCTCACTCAAGGAAAAAGATCTTGGGGTGAGTATAACACCAGGCACATCTCCTGAAGCGCACATCAACCAAATAACTGCTGCAGCATATGGGCGCCTAGCAAACCTCAGAACAGCATTCCGACATCTTAATAAGGAATCATTCAGGACCCTGTACACCGTGTATGTTAGGCCCATATTGGAGTATGCGGCACCAGTTTGGAACCCACACCTAGCCAAGCACGTGAAGAAACTAGAGAAAGTGCAAAGGTTTGCAACAAGACTAGTCCCAGAGCTAAGAGGTATGTCCTACGAGGAGAAGTTAAGGGAAATCAACCTGACGACACTGGAGGACAGGAGAGATAGGGGGGACATGATAACGACATACAAAATACTGAGAGGAATTGACAAGGTGGACAAAGACAGGATGTTCCAGTGATTGGACACAGTAACAAGGGGACACAGTTGGAAGCTGAAGACACAGATGAATCACAGGGATGTTAGGAAGTATTTCTTCAGCCACAGAGTAGTCAGTAAGTGGAATAGTTTGGGAAGCGATGTAGTGGAGGCAGGATCCATACATAGCTTTAAGCAGAGGTATGATAAAGCTCACGGCTCAGGGAGAGTGACCTAGTAGCGATCAGTGAAGAGGCGGGGCCAGGAGCTCGGACTCGACCCCCGCAACCTCAACTAGGTGAGTACACACACACACACACACACACACACACACACACACACACACACACACACTACTGACAAGTTATATTTTTATGAACTTTTTCCTCTGTGCAATTTGTTGATTAATTCCTCTTTGGACGTCGGGATGTTTAATCTCATCATCACGTCACCTCAGATGAGGCACCTGTCAATCACCACGTCACCTCAGGTGAGGCACCTGTCAATCACCACGTCACCTCAGGTGAGGCACCTGTCAATCATCACGTCACCTCAGGTGAGGCACCTGTCAATCACCACGTCACCTCAGGTGAGGCACCTGTCAATCACCACGTCACCTCAGGTGAGGCACCTGTCAATCATCACGTCACCTCAGGTGAGGCACCTGTCAATCACCACGTCACCTCAGGTGAGGCACCTGTCAATCATCACGTCACCTCAGGTGAGGCACCTGTCAATCACCACGTCACCTCAGGTGAGGCACCTGTCAATCACCACGTCACCTCAGGTGAGGCACCTGTCAATCACCACGTCACCTCAGGTGAGGCACCTGTCAATCATCACGTCACCTCAGGTGAGGCACCTGTCAATCATCACGTCACCTCAGGTTAGGCACCTGTCAATCACCACGTCATCTCAGGTGAGGGACCTGTCAATCACCACGTCATCTCAGGTGAGGGACCTGTTATTACGTAGTGTATTATGCAGTGTGTTAAAAATATTGTATATAAAATGCTCCATAGTTCCGGGATTTGTAGTGAAACTGGACGCGTATTATTCCTGGTCAGAGTGAGATGTTTTGGGCAGCAGGTGAAGTACAGAAGCTGGAGTAAGATGTAGCTGTGTGAGTAGGTGAGCTGGTAAGTTTGTACCATAGGTGAGCTGGTAAGTTTGTACCATAAGTGAGCTGTAAGTTTATACCACAGGTGACCTGGTAAGTTTATACCATAGGTTAGTTTATTGGTTTAAGTGCTCTCATGTTTACCTGTAAGGCCCTAGTGTGCAGAGGCCTGTTGAAGTTTTGGGAGAGTACTTGTACAGCCTGCAGACTGAGTAGCCTGCAGAAGGGGGGTGACACGGAGCCTCTCTGTTAATAAATAGTTATGTTTTATACTCACTAGTAGCAGTGTGCTAGTAAGCTAGTGTGACTACTAGGTAAAGGTGAACTGGAGTGTGGTGACGTTGGTTGCAGTAGACCGTGGATTCTGTATATTACTTTACTTTATATATATATTTATAATTTTGTGTAAGTAAGTTTTTGTGTCCTTCCACATGATACAGTGACTATTTAAATTTATGCTTCATAATTTGTATGAAGGTGCAAACTGGCCCTAGAGTTGTTTCTTTTTCTATTTTAAATAACATAAATGTCCCTAGACAGGCAGGTCATATACCCTTTAGGAACCAGGACTTTTATTTACGTTACGCAGTCAGAAGAAAGTGTAACACCTATCAATCACCACGTCACCTCAGGTGAGACCTATCAATCACCACGTCACCTCAGGTGACAGACATATTAATCACCACGTCATCTCAGGTGACAGACGTATGAATCATGTCATCTCAGGTGAGGGACCTGTCAATCACCACGTCACCTCAGGTGACAGACCTATCAATCACGTCATCTCAGGTGAGGGACCTGTCAATCACCACGTCATTCCAATTGAGGGACCTGCCAATCTCCCCATCACCTCAGGTGAGGGACCTGTCAATTACACCATCTGGGATGATACCGTTAACTAGGAAAACATTAATTCTAACAAACCAAAACAAAAGATGTGCAATAGAGACAGAGTTCGGGAACTCTCACACTATCACTTGAAAGCCACTGTTTAAATTTCCCCATTTTCATTAACAAAACTGTGAAATTAACACATACACAGGCCTGAAATCATCCACCCTACGTTCCTCTAGGTAAAATAACCCAGCATCTCGGGAGATGCACTTGTTTAATAATATTGACAAATTAAAACTTACACTAACCTAAGATCTTTGAAAAACTTCCTTTGATAAAAATACACCAGCACTTAGTTTCAATCTTATCAGAAGCCGCATTCTCTAGCTGTCGCACATTTTCAATAATTCTAACATTGAAGAATTAGTCACTTGTGCAGCATTTCTCTCACTCTTCAACTTGTCGGTTTTTCTAAACCAGTTACATCAATTCTAACATTATTAGTAAATCGACAACTATAAACCAACCTAATTTAAACCAGTAAATTTTTCATCTATATAAACTGCGTCACCCATGAAAAAATGGAGCCTTTCAAAAAAAGGCTACTCAAGTTACTTAAAAAAAATATATGCTATACTATTTGAAAGGCAAATGTTCACGTATGTGCTCCAATAACAATCCCAACTTTCTTTCAAGTAGGAAATGCTAGTTTTTAAAGGTTTGAAGTAGATCTGAAGAGAAGTTCTCAAGCTATCGCGTGCCAATAGTTGCACGATCCTTTTCCCATTTACAGTACACAGGCTTTGAAAGTTTGAAACCGATCGGAAGAAGAGTTCTAAACTTATAAAGAATAATTCCAGAAGGGAAAAAATCAGGTAACCTATTATAGGTATTTCTTTGACGGTACCTAATTTCACCAACAAAAATAATACACTGAGTAGCAACAATACAAACAAATAAAAAGTAAAAGGCTGCACTAACAATAGTAACACTTAAACTGTAGCAAGGACAATAAATAACAATAGTTATACTCAGTAGTAACAATAGTGACAATAGCATCAAGATTTACAATCAATAACAACAGTAAATATAGTTGCACTTTAGTGACAATATACAACAAAAGTAGCAAGTAGAAGCATCAGAAGTTGAGGACAGAAGCAACAAAAGATTAAGGCAGTGTTAAGAAAAGTTTGTGACAAGAGCAACAAAAGCTGCAAACAAAAAGCGCAAAAGCTAAACGTAAAAGCAGGGAAAATCGCAATAACAAAAGCTGCAAGCCGAAGCAACAAAACCCTCGCTGACACGAGCGACAAAAGCTGCAGGCAGGAGCAACAGTAAGAACAATAATCCCCGTAATACATAAATCATTACGCCAGTACACTGTAATGTATCCCAATGAATAGAATAATCCATTTCACTTTAACGCCATCCATCACTTTCATGCTTGAAATTGAAAATACGTTGGCATGTGTCAGCATACCATTAGCTAGACACCCTCTCTCCAAAATCCTTTTTGTAATCGCTTAATTCGGCGACTCATAATGGATTTTGAGATACATATATATCGTACGCTGTAGTAATGACAGGGACAAAAATATATATATTTTTTAAAGCCTGTTTCGTATCGTGAATTCTAGGTTAAAATTTATGTATATAAAAACGAAGGTTTCTGGCGTTCCATATTTCCAGAGGATTTGCAGATATGTGTTAACATGAATATTTTTAATCGTGTATATGGAAAAATGTGTATATATATTTGTACACATTTCCCTACGCGCACGAGAAACTGGATAACAGCGCGGGAGGAGTCTGAATGGGTGAGTTTAACGAGTGGGGTACAACAAGGGTCCGTACTGGGGCCTTTTGTTTCTGATATTCCTAAATTATTTGCTACATTAGTTCGAATCTTAAGTGTCCCTTTTAACAAATAATGCAAATCTAATGAGAGGGATGTAATCATAATGAAACATAAAATATTATTCACGGAAATGACTTGTAGAAGTCAATACAATGTTCTCAATAGTTGAAAAATCACACTTTTGCAACATATGGGAATCTTTATTGTGGAAACGTTTCTCCAACCAATGGTCTAATACCAACGGTCTAATATAGTCGAGTACAGAGAAGAATGAATGAAGAACAGGAGTTTTAGGTAATCAGTCCCTCAGCTTGGAGTGGATGTTATCAGTCCATTAATATTGATAAGAGTACAGCATATGTGCATATGTATATTTTTTTGAAATTTGTTATCTCCAGCTCCTGGACCTCTTGGTAGTGTTGCGTTATATCTCCTAAGATTCTCCGTGGAATTTTTCTGCTGCTCATATAATTATTGAGAGTTGATGTAAATGATTGAGAAAAACCGACAAGTTGAAGAATTAGATAATTTTGCAGCATTTGGGAATCTCTGTTTGTGGAAATGTTTCGCCAACAAGTGGCTTCCTCAGTCCAGTACAGAGATGAATGGTGCAAGATGAGAAGAGGAACGTGAGGTAATCAGTCACCTCGAACTCCTCCTCATCTTCCATCATTCATCTATGTACCGGACTGAGGAAGCCACTTGTTGGCGAAACGTTTCTACAATGAAGATTCCAAAATGTTGCAAAAGTGTCTTAATTCTTCAACTATTGAAAGCATTGAGGCCCAGCTTCAGTATTAGGACTCATTTGTACGTAGGTGCGCAGTGGTTTGGGTTATGTGCTATGGAGTATACCTCCACAGCACATAACCCGTTATGTGCTATGAAGGTATACTCCATATCACATAACTGGACGTATACCGTTTTACATTTTTGTTGAATGTAGTTATGTAAGGCTCAGTTCACTCTGGAATGTCATTCGGATATACCTGGGCCAGTATATATGTTAACTAGTCCTTGTTAAGCTCTAATAGGTAGGATTGCTTCTTTTAATGTCGTAACCTTTAGTGTGGCTCTGTCTTCCGTCATTCATGTATTCTTTTAAACATTCTAGCACTTTGTTACTCTGCGGAGCACTGTGTCAAAACTCTCCTAGTAGATAAATGCCGTCTATTATTCTCTTTCTTGATGAATCTCTGTCAGACTATGTAGGGCATCTGCTCTGTGTGTGAGGTTTTCAGTGACGATGTCCTTACTAACCAGGCAATAAAATATAATTTCTTCCCTTTATCTTACATAGTATTAGTGATTAAAAATAGTTTATAATTTCGACCTTTCTCGCTGTTACCCGTCTTGTATATTCATTTTATATTTGCTGTCTTCAAGTTGTCTGATATGAAATTAAGATACATGTGCAACATCTGGGTATCTTTGTTGTAGACGTTTCGCCATTCAGTGGCTTTATCAATACAAATTCCAGGACAAAGCCACTGGATGGCGAAACGTCTACAATAAAGATACCCAGATGTTGCACATGTGTCTTAATTTTATCTTGTCGGTATTATATACCATTCTTGCACAAGTTGTCTGAGAGATGGTGGCTCTTACAGCTTTCCTATCTATAATGGTAAGTGGTTTGCTCAAACAGTTCCCTTTACTGTAATGGTATAGTTGAATTTTCAGTCAAATGACTCTTGCAGCTCACTTCAGTCAAATGTATTGTTGGATATCTGAGTAAGTGATTTTCCAAGGGTTTCAGTTTTTTCTTTCTGTAATCAGTATTTTTCTGGTCCTATGTGTGTATTATTAAGTCTTATTGTTCAAACAAAAAATATTCTCGATTATCTAAGTGTATCTGTCTCCATTATCAGTTGCTTAATTGCATTCACAGCTCCACTACGTATCGAGTGGCTGCCATTGGTTGTTTGTAAACATACCTGTTGGCAGCTACGCCGGTAGGTACAAAACTAATTACATTTCAGCATACCTGTGTCTAAAATAATTAAATGATCTCTCGATTTAAAATACCAGCGAGTGAGAATCCTTACGTTCAAGGATTGTGTGTGATGTGTGCTCCCCTAATTGTGCTTATTTAAAGAAAAACAAAAACATTGACGATAATACAATAGGGAGTAGAATAATATAGATAAAATCTCAGAGCCTACATATCGAATACTTCGTCCAGCTCCCTGGCGGTGGGCCGCGTGCCCAGAATGCTGCAAGCATTTCCCCCTCTGGATCGCAACACTGAGTCTCTGAAAGAGGAAGCTGGCCGCTCTGTGATCTTTGGTTTCTGTGATGAGTTTTTCATCCATCTCTTTGAGGAACTTTAGAGCATACTTGCCCCATTCTCCAAGGGTCCCTGACCCCACTGGGATGAAGTTATAGCAAGGGGGCAGGCCTTCTGCAAGGGTGTCCCACCGCACGGCTGCTTCAGTGAACCTGGAGTCTTGAGTTCCTGCCGCACCTCTCAAGCGTTCGGGGACAATCTTCTTGACTAGTCCACTGGAAGCCAAAGACGAGGGCAGAAATGCAGGTAAAGCTTCCTGTGTTGCCTTGTGCACCCCTGTACCTCCCAGTCGCACTGGGAGAGTTGCCTGATCCCATTGCTGATTTTCCAGTGACAGATTCTGTGCCTTCTTAAAGATAGATCTTAGGAATGAATCATATTCGTTGAGTGTTGGGTTGTCAAAAGAGGATGTGCACCTCAGGAAGTGAGTGAATCTTGGCAAAGACACCTTGTGAGGAGATATAGAGCATCATGGGCATCAGTATCCCTTATTCTCTCCTCCATTCTCTTCAGGTCATTCAGTTTGCCCTTGAAAACTGTGTCGATGGCCTGATGACCCAGCGGTATTCCCAAGAGGGTGGTCTTGAATGGAGTGGTGGTAGAGACTTCAGGAAGGATTGTTTGCACAGCTCTGATTATTTCCTGGTTTACTGTGATGATTTCACACTTGGAGGAATTGAGGATGAGTCCCAAGGCTTCTCCCTGTGTCTTCAGTTGTAGGTCCTCTAGCAGGGACTCTTCAGTACCTGCCAGACTGCCATCATCCAGGTACCAGATGCTGAGCTTGCCAAGCAGAAGAGAAGGGGAGCGAGTGGATCACCCTGCTGAACGCCCTTTGATGAGGGACTTTCATGTTCGCCAAACAAAAGAATTGAGGGTTTGCTGTAGCCAGCTGAAATGAAGGTGAAAAGACTAGGGAACCGATCTCGAACGGTTTTCAAGACCACATCTCTTATCACCATATTAAAAGTATTTCTAAAGTCATGTTTGACTATGACCTCATCTTCTGGTAAGTCCCTGATGTAGGCCCTTGCCGCTTCACTGCCCTGAGAGACCCCAAAGCCCAGTTCGCTGGGTCCAGGTAATAAACCTTGGAGATTAACATAACATTTGGCAACGAGACGGCGAAGAGTATTACCAACAGCAATGGGTCGATTCCCCCATCCTTCTTCTTCACAGCACATAATGAGGCTCCAAAAAAAGAAAGGTTTAATTTCTTCTGGAATCCGCCCAGCCAGACAGTTGTTGACACAGGTTCTTAACACTGAGAGAAGGATTGATGCAGCTGTTCCGAGTACTTTATTTGCCATTTCTTTGAGGTGGTGGTGTCGTCGAATTCCAGTGTAACCTCCTGCAGATCCTGCTGGAAATGACACTATCGCCTTATAGACTCCTGATTCTGGCAAAATTAATTTTCCAGTAATGAGGTCTTCCTCAGGGTTGTTATTAACGACTATAGTGTCCCTTGTTGGATGCTTGTCTCAGTGCCTGGGCTGTGGCCTCATCTTTGGAAACAACAGTGTCACCACTTGTAATTATTTTGATTGCTCCCACTGTGTTGCCTTCGATTTTTTTTCTAACCTGTGCGCAGATTTTCTCGTTTTCAGTGGAATTTTTCTTGGGTTACCTCTGTGATTCCTGCGATGATTCCAGAGAGACACAAGCATTAAACATCATCCATTTATCTGTATCGCTCGGCATTAGCAAAGTGAATTCTATTTAGTAGTCTGGTGTAAATTATTCCGTATGTAAATTACTATGCTTAAGTGAAAGAGGATTTCCATATGCCGTTGTAAATTTCTGATTGTAAAATACACGATTAAACACAAACTTTGCATCAACACTATGAACTTAAATTTAGTGATTGTTGACACAGTGGTGAAATATAGCTGTATTTGATCTTTAAGGCATTAGTAGATACTTGTAAATAATTATGTATCATCAACATGAACTACATAATAGAGACTTATTACGTCCCCTGGACGTTATGCTGACGCATTCTTCACTGCTTGACGATTAACGTTCGTTAATGTTTATACTAAGTTTTGCTTAGTTTATTTTTATATATCACGCTTTATTTATTTAATAAAGGTCTTATTAAAACTATCTTTAATGCATTTTCTCCTTTTCTCTTACTTGTTAATTATAAGTACTTTCTTTATTAGCCTTTTTGACTGGGGAACCCAAAATTTCTCTTTTCCTAACACGGTTGTTAGAAACGTTGCCTGGGTTCAATTTTCCTAAAACCGGGTTCAATATATTTGCAACGTTAATAATGTGTATGCAAATCACCCACTTGAACTAATGGGTCTGGTTGAAGTATTTGTTGTATGGGTTTTGATTACGTTAATTCGTGTAAGGTAATGATGTGCTGTATTTCGTAAACTTTTTAATTAATTCATCTTTACCTGTTAATATTTAAGTGTGACAGAATATTAACTAAAAGGCCCCACATCTAACTAATGCGTTATTTTATTGTTGCATCTGTTTTCTTTTCTTTTTCTTTTTTTTTTCTAGCATTTTGTCGGTGATTCTGCCATTATTACTGAAGTGCGACGCGGATCCACGAGGTTAGTTAGTTTAATATGTTTATTATGCACCCCATACCCATCCTGTGGGCGGTAGTCAAAAGATTACAGAGGTACATAATGGGTCCAGGGACTGGGCCTCAAAGTTTTGATAGCTGAGCAAGTTACAGAGGTAATGAATTCACAATTTACAAACGTAATGAACTCACAATTTACAAAGGTAATGAACTCCAGGTAGGTCTAGTCACAATCATGACAAGTTACAAAGGTATTTACAGATTACAGAGGTACATAATGGGTCCAGGGACCGGGCTCCAAAGTTTTGATGGCTGAACTAGGTACAAGGTAATGAACTCACAAGTTACAAAGGTAATGAACTCACAAGTTACAAAGGTAATGAATACTGTGAGAATGGTTACTTACGTTTATACATGGCTGCAATCATGAACAAATTTTAGAGTAATGAGCAATTCACACTTCCACACCCGGTCACAACTGTTGTGAGTTATTGGTGCAAATGTTGATTGCTGAGTCTCTCTCTCTCTCACACACACATACAAATTCATACACACACACACACAAACACACACACACACACACACACACACACACACACACACACATACACACACACGCACACACATACACACACACATACACACACACACACTCATACTCACACACACACACACACACACACACACACACACACACACACACACACACACACACACACACACACACTCACACACTCATACACATACACACAAACACACACACACACACACACACACACACACACACACATGCACATATGTGGTAATGCTTTATTTACAGCTAGCAAAGTCAGGGTATTTCTCCAGAATGGTCTGTAATATACCACTGTGGATAAAATACTTAGCCATTTCTTGAACACTTCTGAGTGAGTTGTTTCTAAATTCATTAATTTTATCGCACTCCAGTACATAATGACGCAAGGTGTGACAATAATCCATCTGGCAAAGTTTACATTTCGTTTGGTCTACATCTGGTGGTGGTGATTTAACCTGCCAAAGATACTTGTAACCCAGCCGGAGCCGGGCGGTAGTGACATCCAAGAGTCTGCTTATTTTGTTGGATGCACCATAGACATGTGGCTCCTCCTGCATGATAGAATGATGATAGATGGACTCACTGGTGTCAATCTCCCTGAGCCTTAAGTCCATAAAATTCAGCTGAAGTTCTTTTCGTATTATTGTTCTCAAACTACTACCTGACAAGCCAAGATTGTAATCTACTCCCTCTTTGAAAGCATACAGCTTAGCCAATTTATCAGTTCTATCATGCATCTGAAGACCAATGTGAGATGGAATCCACAGCATGTGCACTCTGACTCCACTGTCCACAATCCTACCATACCTGTGTCTGGCTTCTGACACAAGCATGCCACAATTTATGCTTAATGAGTTGAGAGCATTTATGGATGACAGAGAATCAGTTACAATTAAACTGTCAATCTTTGATACATAGATGCATTTCAGTGCAAGGAGTATGGCAAACAGTTCTGTCTGAAGGGTAGAGGCCCAATTATTGATGCGTGCTCCAATTTCTTTAAGAGAGCCATCACTCTGTACGACAACAGCAGCACTACCAGCTGCACCAGTGGATTGGTGAACAGAACCATCAACGTAAATAATTTGCGAGAGTGTGTGCTGTGTGACTAAGTTATCAATACAGCTTAAGGCCTCATGTTTGGCTTCAAGGCGAAGTTTTGGTTGTGATTTAAGAAGTAGTTTGGGGGGAAATGGAGGAATGGTAGTTTGGAATGGGGTAATATTCCATGGAGCGGAGAAGTGCCGCTGTTGCCTTACTTGACATAGATCATGTATCTGATTCATGCGGAGGTTGGTTCCAGTCTTTTCGATCCATCTGGAGGAGTGTTCACCAGTGCTGAGGAAAGTTTGGAGGGCTTCTGTGCAGGGGTTTGAATGAGCTTGCCTGAGCATATTAACCCCAATTAGGATATTTCTTTCAGTAACACGATCTCTGATGCTTGGAATATCAAGTTCTTTTTGCATATTTAAAATTTTGGCAGTACGAGGGCATCCTAGGATGATCCTCATTGCTTCGTTCTGCAGTTTTTCCAGCCCTCCAAGCTTCCAGTCAGACACAAGAGCAAGTAGTGGCGCAGCATAATCAACCAATGATCTAATATAAGCAAGATACATCATTTTCACAATTTTAACATTAGCACCATACCTGGGGTGAAGCCCTGCCACAACTCTAAGTGCTCTTAGTCGTTCTTTGTATTGGCGACAAAGTCTTGTTACAACAGGTCCAAGTAGAGGAACCTCAAAGCCTAGATACCTGTATCTGCTTACATATTCTAGAAGAGACCCATCATGCAATTGGATCTGACGAACTGTGCCTCTCTGTCGAGGAGGACGCCTATTGAGTATCTTTGTTTTATCAGTAGAGATTATCAACCCCAGGTCCTGACACGAGGCTAGTACATGATTAAGAATGTTTTGGGTGTTGGAGAATCCGGTGGTGTGAATCATTATATCATCAGCAAAACTAATCACATAATTATGGGGCTGACTAGGCATAGCATTAAGTAATGCATTAATTAGAATATTGAACAGTGTAGGACTGAGCACACCTCCCTGTGGGGTTCCTAATTCAAAGTCTTTAGTTACACTTCTATGTCCCTGGAACAACACAGACGATTTTCTGTTGGACAGGTAGCCTTTAATCCAGCGGAGAAGCCATCCTCCAACATCCATTCTGGCAAGTTCACTAATTATTACATGTCGGTTGGCTACATCGAAAGCGGATTTAAGGTCAAGGAAGGTAGTGTAGGAGCTGTCAGTGTGCAGGGTGAGAAAGGTGGCTATGCAATGATGCACGCTCCTTCCATGCATGAAACCATGTAACCGGGGAGACAAAAAATGTTTGATTCTGTACATGAGACGATTAAGAATCATTCTCTCAAATGTTTTACACAAGCAGCTAGTAAGAGATATTGGGCGAAATGCATTTTGTTGATTGGGCTTAGGAATTGGAATGATGAGGCTGTTGGTCCAAGAGTGAGGGAGCTCCCCAGTTACATAGCTCATGTTATATAATTCAAGTAATGGATTACCTGGTACTCGACACAGCAATCTGAGTATGTTATAAGTAATACCATCCTCACCAGGCGACGTGGAGTTGCCCTTAGTTAGCGCTGCATCAAGTTCATAATTAGTGAAAGGAATGTTGCAATCATCTGCCTTACTGAGCATAAAGCAAACAAGTCTCTCCCTTGCATCATATTTGTCATTTAATTTTGCCTGTGTGGTACTGGGAAGATTGTCATAGCTAGATGTAGCAGCCCAAGCACTGACTAACTCATTCGCCCTATGCAAGGGATGAGGGTGCGCGATCTGCCCAGTTCGGTTACCCTTAATTCTATTTATGTCCCTCCATGCCCGGCTAAGTGGGGTGTGAGCATTAAGACCGTTGACAAATTTTTCCCAGTCGGTTTGCCGCAGCTCTGTCATACGCTCTCTGGCAGCAGCAAGGGCAGTTTGGAAGAGCCTCAGCATTCCAGGGGTACGATGTTTTCTGTAGGCTAGGCCTAGTCTGCGAGCAGTACGTTTCAGTGTACGAAGTTTAGAATCATTGTAATAAGTATGGTTTTTGAAGGAGGTATGATTATTATGGAAGTTTGTTTGGTTTAGAGTACCAAGAGGTTGCAGTGGCGGCTCTAAGTAGTTCTGAATACTGCTCACAAGATCATTGTTAAAGGTCTCTACAGAGGAACACTCATAGGAATTATACCAGTCAGTCACATGTGCAACAAAGTCATCATGCTGATCTGTGGGAACATTAAAACGTTTCCGTTTGAATATCCCACCAGGAAGGATAGTATTACCAATATCTAGAGAGGTTAGCCTAGGGAAATGATCAGACGCTATATCTGTTACAATGGAAGACTCACAGCTGGCAGAAGTAATGTTGAAGCCCAGGCACAGATCAAGGACGCCTCCATAGATATGTGTGGGTTCAAGGTCACCTACAATTTGGACATTATCATGACTGTTTAAGAGTGACAACAGTTGATTGCCATTACGATTACCAAACTGTGAGTTTCCAATGCTTTTGTGTCTCGCATTGTAATCGCCAATAATAAGAGTAGGCTCAGAATGAGCACAAGTTGGGAGCTCCAAGTAATTAAATTTATCAGCAGGAGCATACAAGTTAAATATGTTGAGAGCAGAGTTCCCTATATAAATCCTAACACCGTGATATTGTAGCCCCTCTGTTTTCTTGTGTGCAAGAAGTTGATGGGGAAGTGATTTTTTAATATATAGAACACAAGAGTTAGTAGATTTGAGGTTATATGCAACAAATGATGGTAATTTAGGGGGTTGGGATTTTTCAGGGACTCTGCACTCTTGTAGACACACAACATCAATGGGTTCGGTGGTTACTTTATGATGAAGTTCAGAAAGTCTTTTTCTAAGTGATGCAATGTTCCAGCTTAATATAGAAAGTTTATACGAGTTTTGATCCATTATAGTAGTCCTGGGATCTTGTTGAGTTTCTCAGCATAATGAAAAAATTGTTCATATAAATAGCAGACCTTATCAATGTCAACAGTGCTACCCTTGTCCATGAGTTTTGTAAGTGCACCTCCAGTTGTAAGGCCTCGTGGGAGTCTTCGTAAACCCAGAGCATGACGCTGTTTATGTGTGAATGTATGATAGGTGACACCACCACTCACATTCCCTCCTCCACTAACATTACACGCAACACTACAACTGTCATCACCAGCGCCACTACCAACATTGTGTTCATTACATTTGTCAACAGTATTGTATTCAACATTAATGTCTATGTAACTAACCTCATCACACTCTGCACCACCACTTATATTATGCTCATCACTATTACTAACATTATAGACACCACCGCTCTCATCACTAGGAGGAAATCAGACAGGTGGAAAGTTAAGAGGAAGGACCAGGAGCCGAAACCCGACCCTTGCAATCATAAATAGGTGTGTACAAATGAGAGCGACACACACACACACTCACACACACACACACACACACACACACACACACACACACACGCACACACACACACACACACACACACACACACACACACACACACACACACACACACACACACACACACAAACATAAAGATCACGGAGCGGGAAGAGTGACCGGGTAGCGGCCAGGTGAAGAGGCGGGGCCAAGAGCTGTGACTCGACCCCCGCAACCGCAACTAGGTGAGTAGAACTAGGCGAGTACACACACACACACACACAGCTCATAGGGCTGAAGCAAAGCTATTAATCATGGGTAGTTTCAATCACAAAGAAACAGAGAGAACTGAGATCCACAGAGAGGACTAGAAACCAGTAGTGTTGATAAGAGAAAACCTCATGAGTCATCACGTAAAGAACAAAGAAAGAGAGAGAGAGAGAGAGAGAGAGGAGCCAGCAAGATTGGATCTAGTATCTCCCACAAGTGTATCTAGCATAGGTGAGATACACAACCCGCACATAGGAGAGAGGAGTTTACGACGACGTTCCGGTCCGACTTGGACCATTTACAAAGTCACAGTGTGACTTTGTAAATGTTCAAAGTCACGGTATTGTGCCTCTTTGTTATATATAGGTGAAATATAATATGAGAGCCTCTGGGTGCTAGCGATCATACATTACTGCTCTTCGAATACCTTGTGGAACTCTAACGTTGAGGAATAAACAGCAGGTGGATTCTGCAAGAAACCAGATTACGGAAGAAAGAGAAAGAGATGGCAGTGTATCTTGCTGGAAAATGATGAAATCCAGAAAAAAAAACATACCAAGAAGGAAAAAATGACAACCACAGAGAGTGCCCTTGATTCAATGAAAGATGGAGAGAGAGAAAAAACCACAAGAGTGTATAGAAGCTATAGAAAGCGAACGCGAGAGAGAATGATGTTAACGAGATAAAGTCCGTTGATCAAATGAAAATGCTGGCCCACATATGGCTCCAACTTCATCCTCTTCCCTACTTGTGTGTCTCATGACAATAAAAATGCTTTCAAATGAGCTGATGTAGGTAACAGCTCTTAGCTTTTCAGTAAAGTTAGGAATCCTTAACCTGTAAATAGCTTATCAATAAAGCTAGGGATCCTTAACCACCTTATCAAACCCTGTGTAAAAAAAAGAAAAGAGCAGAAGTCTCGGAAATGAATAAAAAAATAATGAGAGAGGCTGAACGACAGTCTATGAACTAGATATCGGAGGAGCAAGTCTGATCCACTGTCTGGCAACTCAACAGAGGTAAGGAGAGCTGAAGTATAATGTGTAGGTTGAGAGCGTTCAACAGTCACTTTGAAGACGCATGTTCTCAGCATAATACGATCCTTATTTAACAACATTTTGCCCACGCACTGGGAAAAATGTCGTCAATAAAGGATTGCAGTGTGCTGTATTTGTCTTTTTTTACCATGGTGTCAGTGTTTATACTGTTTCTCTCCAAAGGTTCTCAGAGGAATCAGTGGCTATACCGGAGACCCAGAGGGGAAAGAGCACTAAGACAGGTACAGGACACCAGTTTCAGTCAGGAAAAGAGGTAAATCTATATTGAGTGAGCTGGATGCATAATTGTGACGGGACCTGACAAGGTTCCACCATAGATTCTGATAAATTAGACACAGGTGCACCACTTGGGAATCTTTAATGAGGAAACGTTTCACCACACAGTGGCTCCATCACTCCATACAAAGGAGAATGGTGAAGAACAGGAGGAGTTTGAGGTAATCTGGCCCTCAGCCTTGAGTCGATGTAATCAATCCATCAATCTTTTCAAGATTGATAGACTGATTACCTCAAACTACTCCTGTTCTTCATCATTCTCCTTTGTGTGGACTGATGAAGCCACTGTGTGGCGTCGTTAAAGACACCCAAATGTTACACATGTATCTAATTTATCAACTTGTTGGTTCTCTGAACCATTCATCTACATACCATAGATTCTGCAGAAGGGAGCGGAAGTATACTGCCTGTACCACTAGCTACGTCTACAACACAACAATGGACATGGAGCAGTTGCTTGAGATATGGAAGACATGTCTTCTTCAATTTTTCAGACCAGTATTACTGACATGCATACTGTGAAAGGTAATGGAGTCTATACTCAGGAGAGTAGAACCCTTGGAAAGTTGTTTCGTAAACAGTAACTAGCAGGGGTTCACATATGGTATATCGTGTCAGGGGTTCACATATGGTATATCGTGTCTTACAATCATGTTGAAATTTTTTGACAATGGCAGAAGGATAGATAATTTGCATTTTCTTGAACTGTAAGTAGGCATTTGTTAATGTGTCCCACATGAGAATGAGGCAAACACTTGTGGTGCAGACAAGAATAATAGGGAATGTAATTCACTGGATCAGAGTGTAATTATAGGGAAGAAAACAGTGACTGTCCAAGAAGAAAGGTTAGAATGGGAAGATACAAGAGGGATTCTGCAGGGATCGATATTAGGAAGAATCCTACTTCTGGTTTATGTGACTTGCATACCAGATGAGACTGAGCCAGATGTATCCCTGTTTGTTGATGTAAAATTGATGAGACCAAACACCGACGAGGACAACGGCAGTATACAAATGTATCTAGGACCAGTAGTCCGCAACCTGCGGCCCGAGGGCCACATGTGCCCCGTCGAGGAAACTGACGAGGCCCTCACATGAAATTATGAATTCACTTTTATGTAGGTTGCACACTGCACATTGTCAACAGTGACAAAACATTTAAAGCAATTTTACATCAAAACCTTATCGCCACTTCTAGCAACCACCTTTCATTTCTGATGCACATAATATATGTGGATATAACTGCAGCCCTCCTTTAAATTTGGCTCTTCAAATTGGCCATTTCAATGCTAGAAAGTTGGGGATACTGATCTAGACGAACTGTAAAATCTGTCAAATAAGTAGTTACTTTAATTCAACCCCAACAAATGCAAGGTTATGAATACTGGAAAAGGGGCAAGAGGACCCGGACGTGGAGCATAAACTGTAGTGACAGAGGCTGCTGATCTCACTCAGAAAGACCTGGGGGTGAACATAGTGCCAGATATATCACCAGAACCACACATCATCCGAACTTCCTCTGCAGCTAATGCTCATTTTACAAATCTAATATTAGCGTTCAGAATCTCAGCAGTCATTCAGAGCCCTTTATGCAACATATGTCAAGCGTATCTTGGAGTATGCAGTACCAGTGTGGAACCCAGTCCTGGTAAAACAAGAAACTTGAGAAAGTGTAGAGGTATGTGGCGAGGCTTGTTCCAGAACTAAAGAGATATTAGGAGAGACTAATGGAACTGAATCTTTCGACAATATAGAGTAGAAGAATCCAGGAGGCCATGACTACAACAAATAATACTCAAAGGATCCGACAACTTAGACAGGGATAGATTGTCTGAGAGGTGGGAAATGTAAACGGGTGCATAGTTAAAAGTTAAAGACGGAGACGATTCAAAGGGATTCCAGGTAGTCCTTCAGCCTCAAGATAGTAAAGAGGCGAGATGACCTTGATGAAGAAGTGGTAAAGACAGGCTCCATGCACAGCGTTAGGAGCAGTTACGACAGGGCTCCACAAAGCTAGGAGAGAATGAATCTATTAATAGACCCCTGCAACCACATATTGTTGTGCACACACACACACATACACACACACACACACACACACACACACACACACACACACACACACACACACACACACACACACACACACACTACATAAGCGTGTAGTGTGTGCTTGAGGAGAGCAAAACAGCCATTGCCATCCTCTGGGCAATGCTTTTATATGAGAAAAATTGATGCTTGGGCGTGTGTGCCGGCAGAGAATAGCCTCGTTAAGGGCAGAGGGAAGAGGAACCAACGCCATGCAACGCAAGTCTAGCACGAGAATTTCAGGGTCATTTGCAGGTCAGTAAGGTCCTTTTCAGGTCTCCGGGTGTTTTTCTGGTGAAGCAGACTCCCTCTGCTTTACCAGAAATAAACCCGAGACCTGAGACAACCATGGTGACCTCAGGTCACCAGGGTTGATCTCAGGTCAGAAGAGATATTCCTAGGTTCCTATTTACTAAGGATGTTCCCAAGTCGCCATAACGCTTCCAGGGCTCAGGAAAACCCTAGTTCTTCCCAAGGTCAGCAGGGTTGTTCCCAGGTCTACACCCTCACAGTGTGCCACGTCCCTAGCCTCCCAGACACCCAGACTCCTAGATCCCCAACCTCTCAGGTCTCCAGCCTCCCAGATCTCCAGCCTAATAGGTCCCCAGTTTCTCAGGTTCCTGGCTTCCCAGGTCCCCAGCCTCTTAGGTCTCAAGTCTCCCAGGCTCCCAGCCTCCCAGGACTGTACCCAGGTCCCAGCCTCCCAGGACTGTACCCAGGTCCCCAGCCTCAAAGGACTGTACCCAGGTCCCCAGCTTCCCAGGACTGTACCCAGGTCTCTAGCCTCCCAGGACTGTACCCAGGTCTCTAGCCTCCCAGGACTGTACCCAGGTCCCCAGTCTCCTAGGACTGTACCCAGGTCTCCAGCTTCCCAGGTCCCCAGCCTCCCAGGTCCCAGCCTCCCTGGTTTCTAGCCTCCCAGGTCCCAACCTCCCAGGTTTCAGCCTCCCAGGTCCCAGCCTCTCAGGTCCCAGTCTCCCAGGTCCCAACCTCCCAGGTCACAGCCTCCCAGGTCACAAACTCCCAGGTCCCAGCCTCCCAGGTCCCAGCCTCTCAGGTCCCAGCCTCCCAGGTCCCAGCCTCTCAGGTCCCAGCCTCCCAGGTCCCAGCCTCCCAGATCCCAGCCTCCCAGGTCCCAACCTCACAGGTCCCAGCCTCCCAGGTCCCAGCCTCCCAGGTCCCAGCCTCCCAGGTCCCAGCCTCCCAGGTCCCAGCCTCTCAGGTCCCAGCCTCTCAGGTCCCAGCCTCCCAGGTCCCAGCCTCCCAGGTTCCAGCCTCCCAGGTCCCAGTCTCCCAGGTCCCAACCTCCCAGGTCACAGCCTCCCAGATCCCAGCCTCCCAGGTCCCAGCCTCTCAGGTCCCAGCCTCTCAGGTCCCGGCCTCCCAGGTCCCAACCTCCCAGGTCCCAACCTCCCAGGTTTGAACAAAATGCTCCGCAATTTTAAAAGAATTTTAAATGGCGTATTTTAAAATTTTATTTCCCTTCCGACTAAAGCAATATTTTGACTAATTGTTTTTTTTTTTCCAACAGGTTATCGAGTTTTATTTTTAAGACCCTGAAATGTAAAGATTTTTTCTCCCTCGAGTTTAAATATTTATGGATCGTCTTCCAGTTTAAAGTGACTTTTACAAAGACTAAATTTTTTTTCAGATGCCCAACATGCACGGAAGAAAATCTGCGAAAAATCGGAATGATGTTATTTTGAGATGCATTTGTAGAGGAGAATGAGAAGAGACATGAGAGGAGGGAGGGAGGGAAGGATGGAGGGAAGGAAGGAAGGAAGAGCTGTCCTGGATGGATGGAGAGAGGAAGTGAGGGAGGTTTTCTAAGGTTCTTTTGGTACAAAATTATTAATTTTTACATTAACATAATAAAAAAATATATCTTTAAATGTATGAGAGATAATTTTAGAAAGGACTTAATTATAAATGAGTTCTTGATAATTCACAAGTTTTACCTTTTCGGCACGACACACACACACACACACACACACACACACACACACACACACACACACACACACACACACACACACACACACACACACACACACAGTAAGACACGAGAGAGAGGGGTGGGTTGATTGCATCTTCTTTGACTGCAAGAAGGCATTCGACACAGTTCCTCACAAGAAATTGGTGCAGAAACTAGAGGATCATGCGCGTATAACAGGAAGGGCACTGCAATGGATCAGAGAATACCTAACAGGGAGGCAACAACGAGTTATGTTACGTGATGAGGTATCACAGTGGGCACCTGTGACGAGCGGGGTCCCACAGGGGTCGGTCCTAGGACCAGTGCTTTGTCTGGTATATGTGAATGACATGATGGAAGGGATAGACTCAGAAGTGACCCTGTTCGCAGATGATGTGAAGTTAATGAGAATTAAATCAGACGAGGATCAGGTAGGACTTCAAAGAGACCTGGACAGGTTGGATACCTGGTGCAGCAACTGGCTTCTCGAAATGTAAAGTCATGAAGATCGGGGAAGGGCGAAGAAGACCGCAGACGAAGTATAGGCTATGTGGCCAAAGACTGCAAAAATCGCTCAAGGAGAAAGATCTTGGGGTGACCATAACACCGAGCACGTCTCCGGAGGCACACATCAACCAGATAACTGCTGTACACTGTGTACGTCAGGCCCATACTGGAGTATGCAGCACCAGTTTGGAACCCACACCTGGTCAAGCACGTCAAGAAATTAGAGAAAGTACAAAGGTTTGCGACAAGGTTAGTTCCAGAGCTAAGGGGAATGTCCTATGAAGAAAGGTTAAGGGAAATCGGCCTGACGACACTGGAGGACAGGAGGGTTAGGGGAGACATGATAACGACATACAAAATACTGAGTGGAATAGACAAGGTGGACAGAGACAGGATGTTCCAGAGGTGGGACACAGAAACAAAGGGTCACAATTGGAAGTTGAAGACCCAGATGAGCCAAAGGGATGTTAGGAAGTGTTTCTTCAGTCATAGAGTAGTCAGGAAGTGGAATAGCCTAGCAAGTGAGGTAGTGGAGGCAGGAACTATACATTGCTTTAAAATGAGGTATGATAAAGCTCATGGATCCGGGAGAGAGAGGACCTAGTAGCACTCAGTGAAGAGGCAGGGCCAGGAGCTGAGTCTCGACCCCTGCAACCACAATTAGGTGAATTACAATTAGGTGAGTACACACACACACACACACACACACACACACACACACACACACACACACACACACACACACACACACACACACACACAAGTGGAGGGAGAAGCAGGAAGGCCAGGACGAATGAAGCCAAACTACAAGAAAGGGGACTACACAGGAATGAGGAACTACCTGAACGGGGTTCAGTGGGACAGAGAACTGGCAGGGAAACCAGTTAATGAGATGATGGAATATGTAGCAATAAAATGCAAGGAGGCTGAGGAGAGGTTTGTACCCAAGGGTAACAGGAGTAATGAAAAAGCCAGGATGAGCCCATGGTTTACCCAAAGGTGCAGGGAGGCAAAAACCAAGTGTGCTAGGGAATGGAAGAAATATAGAAGGCAAAGGACCCAGGAGAATAAGGAGAACAGTCGTAGAGCCAGAAATGAATATGCACAGATAAGAAGGGAGGCCCAAAGACAATATGAAAATGACATAGCAGCGAAAGCCAAATCTGACCCGAAACTGTTGTACAGCCACATCAGGAGGAAAACAACAGTCAAGGACCAGGTAATCAGGCTAAGGAAGGAAGGAGGAGAGACAACAGGAAATGACCGGGAAGTATGTGAAGAACTCAACAAGAGATTCAAAGAAGTGTTCACAGAGGAGACAGAAGGGACTCCAGAAAGACGGAGAGGTGGGGCACACCACCAAGTGCTGGACACAGTGCACACAACCGAGGAAGAAGTGAAGAGGCTTCTGAGTGAGCTAGATACCTCAAAGGCAATGGGGCCAGATAACATCTCCCCATGGGTATTGAGAGAGGGAGCAGAGGCGCTATGTGTACCCCTAACAACAATATTCAATACATCTATCGAAACAGGGAGATTGCCTGAGGCATGGAAGACAGCAAATGTAGTCCCAATCTTTAAAAAAGGAGACAGACATGAAGCATTAAACTACAGACCAGTGTCACTGACATGTATAGTATGCAAAATCATGGAGAAGATTATCAGGAGAAGAGTGGTGGAACACCTAGAAAGGAATGATCTCATCAACAGCAGCCAGCATGGTTTCAGGGACGGGAAATCCTGTGTCACAAACCTACTGGAGTTCTATGACATGGTGACAGCAGTAAGACAAGAGAGAGAGGGGTGGGTGGATTGCATTTTCTTGGACTGCAAGAAGGCGTTTGACACAGTTCCACACAAGAGATTGGTGCAAAAACTGGAGGACCAAGCAGGGATAACAGGGAAGGCACTACAATGGATCAGGGAATACTTGTCAGGAAGACAGCAGCGAGTCATGGTACGTGGCGAGGTGTCAGAGTGGGCACCTGTGACCAGCGGGGTCCCGCAGGGGTCAGTCCTAGGACCAGTGCTGTTTCTGGTATTTGTGAACGACATGACGGAAGGAATAGACTCTGAGGTGTCCCTGTTTGCAGATGACGTGAAGTTGATGAGAAGAATACACTCGATCGAAGACCAGGCAGAACTACAAAGGGATCTGGACAGGCTGCAGAACTGGTCCAGCAATTGGCTCCTGGAGTTCAATCCCACCAAGTGCAAAGTCATGAAGATTGGGGAAGGGCAAAGAAGGCCGCAGACGGAGTACAGTCTAGGGGGTCAGAGACTACAAACCTCACTCAAGGAAAAAGATCTTGGGGTGAGTATAACACCAGGCACATCTCCTGAAGCGCACATCAACCAAATAACTGCTGCAGCATATGGGCGCCTAGCAAACCTCAGAACAGCATTCCGACATCTTAATAAGGAATCGTTCAGGACCCTGTACACCGTATACGTTAGGCCCATATTGGAGTATGCGGCACCAGTTTGGAACCCACACCTAGCCAAGCACGTAAAGAAACTAGAGAAAGTGCAAAGGTTTGCAACAAGACTAGTCCCAGAGCTAAGAGGTATGTCCTACGAGGAGAGGTTAAGGGAAATCAACCTGACGACACTGGAGGACAGGAGAGATAGGGGGGACATGATAACGACATACAAAATACTGAGAGGAATTGACAAGGTGGACAAAAACAGGATGTTCCAGAGATTGGACACAGTAACAAGGGGACACAGTTGGAAGCTAAAGACACAGATGAATCACAGGGATGTTAGGAAGTATTTCTTCAGCCACAGAGTAGTCAGTAAGTGGAATAGTTTGGGAAGCGATGTAGTGGAGGCAGGATCCATACATAGCTTTAAGCAGAGGTACGATAAAGCTCACGGCTCAGGGAGAGTGACCTAGTAGCGATCAGTGAAGAGGCGGGGCCAGGAGCTCGGACTCGACCCCCGCAACCTCAACTAGGTGAGTACAACTAGGTGAGTACACACACACACACACACACACACACATGCACACACACATGCACACACACATGCACACACACATGCACACACATGCACACACATGCACACACACGCACACACACATGCGCGCGCGCGCACACACACACACACACACACACACACACACACACACATGCACACACACATACACACATACACGCACACATACACACACACACACATACACAAGTGTATAATTGACAACCAGCACGGTTTCAGGGAAGGAAAATCCTGTGTCACAAACCTACTAGAGTTTTATGACAAGGTGACAGAAGTAAGGCAAGCGAGAGAGGGGTGGATCGATTGCATTTTTTTGGACTGCAAGAAGGCCTTCGACACAGTTCCTCACAAGAGGTTACTGCAAAAGCTAGAGAATCAGGCACACATAACAGGAAAGGCA
>NC_091292.1:61412656-61445156 GCF_038502225.1 Cherax quadricarinatus
TTGAGCTTCTAAGTTTTCTGATACTACCATAAAATAACTGGAAAGGTGAAGCAACTGCACCTATAAATACACTCGAGTGAAAAAAATATATACCTTATTTTTATATACTTACAAAAACTCCGTGGAGGCGGGCAGCAAGGCATGTATATCAGGGCGAGAGACGTTTTGGAAGAGCCGGGTTCCCTGAGTTTGGATCCCCCCCCCCTCTTCTCCAGACGCTGCCGCTGGAGAGGTTCTGATCCCTTATTCCAAGCGGGATAGAGGCTCCTGACAGCGGCTCTCACTACCGGATCCTCCAGACGCACGCCTCGTCGGAGATCAAATCCTTTCCAGGGAACAGCGTCCCTTCCAGAGAACGTCCGTAGCAGAACCCGCCAGTGACACTGGATTCTCCTGCGGTGTTCCAGAGGTAAACTTATTTCTTTAGTTGTTACCCTAGTGAGAGAGAGAGTGAGAGAGTGAATGAGAGAGTGACCGAGTGAGAGAGTGAAAGAGTGAGAGAGAGAGAGAGAGTGAGAGTCAGCCTTTTTCTCTCCTTTGTCTTCCTCTCATCGACAGATCTTTCTGATGCCTTTAACAGATTTTCCCTGTTAAGAGTGTTTGAGCTTCAAGTTATGTATTGAAGACGGTAGTGGGATGCAAACCAGAATCATACATACACACATACGTATACGCATACATACAGAACACAAGAAGCACTGTATAGAAAATACAAGTACGAGTATGCGTTATCGAATTACTATTATTATTATTATTATTAGTAATAAAATCATTATTATTACGAGAGTATACAGAATACACACACGTGAGCTTAAGCACTCACGTTTCGTGTACATGAAAAGTTTTGCCCTTCGTCATTGATTTACTAAACACATTTTGCGTTAGTGTGTCACTAGTTAATGGTTCAATTCTGACCTACACTATAATTCTGACCTAGTACTATAATAACAGTACTATCATCAGAATAACAGTACAATAATCAGAATAATAATACTATCATCATAATAACAGTACTATCATCAGAATAACAGTGCAATCATCAGAATAACAGTACTATCATCAGAATAACGGTACTATCATCAGGATAACAGTACTATCAGGATAACAGTACAATCATCAGAATAACAGTACAATCATCAGAATAACAGTACTATCAGTACTATCACTATAATTCTGACCTAGTACTATAATAACAGTACTATCATCAGAATAACAGTACAATAATCAGAATAATAATACTATCATCAGAATAACAGTACTATCATCAGAATAACAGTACAATCATCAGAATAACAGTACTATCATCAGAATAACGGTACTATCATCAGAATAACAGTACTATCAGGATAACAGTACAATCATCAGAATAACAGTACAATCATCAGAATAACAGTACTATCATCAGAATAGCAGTACAATCATCAGAATAACAGTACTATCATCAAAATAACAGTACAATAATCAGAACAACTGTTCTATCACAAGAATAACAGTACCATCAGAATAACAGTACTATCACCAGAATAACAGTACTATCACCAGAATAACAGTACTATCACCAGAATAACAGTACAATCATCAGAACAATAGTACTATCACCAGAATAACAGTACTATCACCAGAATAACAGTACTATCACCAGAATAGCAGTACTATCACCAGAATAACAGTACTATCACCAGAATAACTACTATCACCAGAATAACAGTACTATCACCAGAATAAAAGTACTATCACCAGAATAACAGTACTATCACCAGAATAACAGTACAATCATCAGAACAACATTACTATCACCAGAATAACAGTACTATCACCAGAATAACGGTATTATCACCAGAATAACAGTACTGTCACCAGAATAACAGTACTATCACCAGAATAACAGTACTATCACCAGAATAACAGCACTATCACCAGAAAAAAAGTACTATCACGAGAATAACAGTACTATCACCAGAAAAAACAGTACTGTCACCAGAATAACAGTACTATCGCCAGAAAAAACACTACTATCACCAGAATAACAGTACTATCACCAGAATAATAGTACTATCACCAGAACAACAGTACTATCATCCGAATAACAGTACTATCACCAGAATAACAGTACTATCACCAGAATAACAGAACTATCACCAGAATAACAGTACTGTCACCAGAATAACAGTACTATCACCAGAATAACAGTACTATCACCAGAAAAAACAGTATTATCACCAGAATAACAGTACTATCGCCAGAAAAAAACAGCACTATCACCAGAATAACAGTACTATCACCATAATAACAGTACTATCACCAGAATAACAGTACTATCACCAGAATAACAGTATTATCACCAGAATAACAGTACTATCACCAGAACAACAGTACTATCACCAGAATAACAGTACTATCACCAGAAAAAAAACAGTACTATCACCAGAATAACAGTACTATCACCAGAATAACAGTACTATCACCAGAATAACAGTACTATCACCAGAATAACAGTGCTATCACCAGAATAACAGTACTATCACCATAACAACAGTACTTTCATCAGAACAACAGTACTATCACCAGAACAGTACTATCACCAGAAAAAACAGTATCACCAGAAAAAAACAGTACTATCACCAGAATAACAGTACTATCACCAGAATAACAGTACTATCACCAGAATAACAGTACTATCACCAGAACAACAGTACTATCATCAGAACAACAGTACTATCATCAGAACAACAGTACTATCACCAGAATAACAGTACTATCACCAGAATAACAGTACTATCACCAGAAAAAACAGTACTATCACCAGAATAACAGTACTATCACCAGAATAACAGAACTATCACCAGAATAACAGTACTATCACCAGAATAACAGTACTATCACCAGAACAACAATACTATCACCAGAATAACAGTACTATCACCAGAATAACAGTACTATCACCAGAATAACAGTACTATCACCAGAATAACAGTACTATCACCAGAACAACAATACTATCACCAGAACAACAGTACTATCATCAGAACAACAGTACTATCATCAGAACAACACTACTATCACCAGAACAACAGTACTATCATCAGAACAACAGTACTATCATCAGAACAACACTACTATCACCAGAACAACAGTACTATCACCACAATAACAGTACTATCACCAGAATAACAGTACTATCAACAGAATAACAGTACTATCACCAGAATAACAGTACTATCACCAGAATAACAGTACGATCACCAGAATAACAGTACTATCACCAGAAAAAACAGTACTATCATCAAAATAACAGTACTATCACCAGAAAAAACAGTACTATCCCCAGAATAACAGTACTATCACCAGAATAACAGTATTATCACCAGAAAAAACAGTACTATCACCAGAATAACAGTATCACCAGAAAAAACAGTACTATCACCAGAATAACAGTACTATCACCAGAATAACAGTATTATCAACAGAAAAAGCAGTACTATCCCCAGAATAACAGTACTATCACCAGAATAACAGTACTATCACCAGAATAACAGTACTGTCTCCAGAATAACAGTACTATCACCAGAAAAAACAGTACTATCCCCAGAATAACAGTACTATCACCAGAATAACAGTATTATCACCAGAAAAAACAGTACTATCACCAGAATAACAGTATCACCAGAAAAAACAGTACTATCACCAGAATAACAGTACTATCACCAGAATAACAGTACTATCACCAGAAAAAACAGTACTATCCCCAGAATAACAGTACTATCACCAGAATAACAGTACTATCACCAGAATAACAGTACTATCTCCAGAATAACAGTACTATCACCAGAAAAAACAGTACTATCCCCAGAATAACAGTACTATCACCAGAATAACAGTACTATCACCAGAATAACAGTACTATCTCCAGAATAACAGTACTATCACCAGAAAAAACAGTACTATCCCCAGAATAACAGTACTATCACCAGAATAACAGTACTATCACCAGAATAACAGTACTATCACCAGAATAACAGTACTATCACCAGAATAACAGTACTAATATCAAAATAACAATTTCATCAGAATAAAAGTTGGAAAGAAATCCATTAATTTCCCGGTTAAAAAAAAAGAACCTGCATATTCTAGCAGGCAAATATTGTGCTATTTAATTTTATGTATAAGAAAGAGGACGCTGTTTAATACAATCATTGAAGGACATGTTAGAGACGTGAGGTAACACAGTTCTTGGCCTGAACCTACGAAAAAATACGCTTATCAGAAAGTCAGTGTAATTACGCACCACACGTTACTGTGTGCCTGGTACGCTTTACGTATTCACTAAAATAACCATCACGTCAACGTCATGCTCGTCAGGGAAACGATTAATAGACGTAATACTAATATTTACGCCATCAGATATTTAAAGCAATGTGTGTGAATGCCACTCACTCCGCTCCTTATGTCCTGAGAGAAAAGCAACAGGGCAGAACATAGGGAATATTTACCAGAATCGTCGAGATATCGCTGGCTGTTGACTTTAGTGGCGAGGGGGAAGATATGTTGAGACCAGTTTGGTGGTAATCACTTCGCACATACAATCTGTTCTCACCATTTCATGTGTGGTCTTGACGACCATGTAAGATGTGATCTTGAAGTCCGTGTATAATGTAATCTTGAAGACTTGGTCTAGTGTGGTCTTCTTGACCACGTAGGGTATATTACTGAAGATGAGGCCTAATGTAATATTGACTATGCTGGGTGAGGTTTTGTCTACCACGTAGAATGTAGTCTTGAAGACTAGGTCTAGTGTGGTCTTATCAGGTCTGGAGTGGTTGTGATGATCATGTCTGGGGCTGTCTTCACCATGTCGGGTGCGGTCAAGACTATCAAGTCTGGTTTCTTGTGATCTTGAATAGGAGTAATCTTGAAGAGGTCTCTTGTGGTCTTGAATACCAATTATGATCTGGTTTTGACGACCATGTCTAGAGTGGTCATGGCAACCACGTAAGGTGTGGTCTTGACCATGTCATGAGTGGTCTTGTAACATATAGCGTTCTTCTTCTCTTCCATTTAGTCCAATTCTCTAACTCTAATCCAAGTTTACCAATAATCAACTAATCTAACATGACATATGTTACTGACCAAGTCGTGGGCAGATTAACGTAACATTTGCATTTCTAAATATTGCAGAGGTACACTACTACATTACCTGTGTTTTAAGCCAAACCAAAGGTAGCAGTTTTATCTAAGCAACTTTAAGATTTAAAGTTTGTAACCAATCCAAAAGTACATTAACACACAGTCAACTCAGTTTTACACAAATATGATACCCATGTTTAAAGCAAAGTTACGCATAGTCTGAACTAGATATTAAGTGGACTTTGCTAGCACACTGAAGATAGAGCAAAACTAGGAGCAGGGAGGGCGAAACGAAGCAATCTTATATTACGTGAAACTCTTCATTGATATTACAATCAAATATATAATGGAATGGGTTACATTTCTTTACTACGTTTTACACACACACTGCCTGGGCGAAACGTTGAGAATAATTGTTCCAGATGACTGTAACATGCGTCACTCTTGACTATTTCTTTACTCATTAAGTAGGTGATAATTAGACCGGAATGTTGCACGAGGGTGTATTCACCTAATTGTGGTTGTGGTTGTAGGGATCGAGTCATAGCTCCTGGCCTAGCCAGGAGCTGTGTGTGTGTGTGTGTGTGTGTGTGTGTGTGTGTGTGTGTGTGTGTGTGTGTGTGTGTAGCAAGTGCTCCAAAATAATGTTTCTCTCTCTCTTTCTGTCTCTCTCTGTCTCTCTCTGTCTCACACACACACACACACACACACACACACACACACACACACACACACACACACACACACACACATACACACACACACCACTAACCCAGTTCCACACCGTTTCCTGAGACTCATTTTTGCCAGGAGAATGAGCATTAAATCCAGTTTGGGGGATTAATAAAAAGGCAGCGTGGACAGCGCACCTCTGGAGCCGTGAGAGAACCCGGCTGCGCGGAGATTTACATTGGGAAATGACCGGCTGTTTTCTGCGGCCTCTACCTGCGATGTAAATACTGCCAAGAGGAGGAGGAGAGGAAGGAGGAGGAGGAGAGGAAGAAGGAGGAGGATGTAAGGAAAGGGCTGAGGAAGTATTGTAGTTGTACTAAAAGTCTAAACAGTAGCAGCAGTAGTATTAGAAGTTGTAGTAGTAGCAATAGTAGTAGTGGTCGTGACAGTAGCAATATTAGTAGTAATAGTGGTGGTAGTAGTAGTAGTAGTAGTAGTAATAGCAGTAGTGGTCGTGACGGTAGCAATATTAGTAGTAATAGTGGTGGTAGTAATAGTAGTAGTAGTAGTAATAGCAGTAGTGGTCGTGATGGTAGCAATATTAGTAGTAATAGTGGTGGTAGTAGTAGTAGTAGTAATAGCAGTAGTGGTCGTGATGGTAGCAATATTAGTAGTAATAGTGGTGGTAGTAGTAGTAGTAGTAATAGCAGTAGTGGTCGTGATGGTAGCAATATTAGTAGTAATAGTGGTGGTAGTAGTAGTAGTAATAGCAGTAGTGGTCGTGACGGTAGCAATATTAGTAGTAATAGTGGTGGTAGTAGTAGTAGTAGTAATAGCAGTAGTGGTCGTGATGGTAGCAATATTAGTAATAGTGTTAGTAGCAGTACATGAGTAAAATAAACAGAAGTCATGGAGAAGAAAAGGAAGAAGAGAAGGAGGAGGAAATTGGGTAGAAAGAGAAGAATAGAGAGGAAGTGAAGAGGGGATGGAGAGTGAGTTCAGAGGAGGAAAGAGTGTAAAAAAGACTAAGATAATGAAGAGGGGGAGTAAAAAGCAGCGAGTAAGAGTGGAAGCAAGATAAAGATAACGATAAAGGGAGTAAAGAAATTGCAATAAGAAGGAAGGTGGGAGAGAAGAAGATAAATATAAGAAGGAAAAGGAGAATGAAACGAGGAAGGTGATTAAGAAGAGGAAGAGGAGATGATATGTGTAAACAGCAAAGGAATGAAAGGAGGACAGGAGTACACAACATGCTGATAACACCACCAGAGTACACAACATGCTGATAACACCACCAGAGTACACAACATGCTGATAACACCACCAGAGTACACAACATGCTGATAACACCACCAGAGTACACAACATATTGATAGCACCATCAGAGTGCACATGATGCTGATAACACCACTAGAGTACACAACATGCTGATAACACCACTAGAGTACACAACATGCTGATAACACCACCAGAGTACACAACATGCTGATAACACCACTAGAGTACACAACATGCTGATAACACCACCAGAGTACACAACATGCTGATAACACCACCAGAGTGCACAACATGCTGATAGCATCACCATAGTACACAACATGCTGATAGCATCACCAGAGTACACAACATGCTGATAGCATCACCAGAGTGCACAACATGCTGATAGCATCACCAGAGTACACAACATACTGATAACACCATCAGAATACACAGTATGCTGATAGCATCTCCAGAGTGCACAACATGCTGATAACACCACCAGAGTACACAACATGCTGATAGTATCACCAGAGTACACAACATGCTGATAGCATCACCAGAGTGCACAACATGCTAATAACATCACCAGAGTACACAACAAGCTAATAACATCACCAGAGTACACAACATGCTGATAGTATCACCAGAGTACACAACATGCTGATAGCATCACCAGAGTGCACAACATGCTAATAACATCACCAGAGTGCACAACATGCTAATAACATCACCAGAGTACACAACATGCTGATAGCATCACCAGAGTACGCAACATACTGGTAACATCACACCAGAATGCACATGTTGATAACACCAACAGAGTACACAACATGCTGGTAACATCACCTGAGTACACATGCTGGTAACATCACCTGAGTACACAACATGCTGGTAACATCACCTGAGTACACAACATGCTGGTAACATCACCAGAGTACACAACATGCAGGTAACATCACCAGAGTACACAACATGCTGGTAACATCACCAGAGTACACAGCATGCTGGTAACATCACCAGAGTACACAACATGCTGATAGCATCACCAGAGTACACAGCATGCTGACAGCATTACCAGAGTACACAACATGCTGATAACATCACCAGAATAAACAACACGCTGATAACATCATCAGAGTACACAACATGCTGGTAACATCACCAGAATAAAAAACACGCTGATAACATCATCAGAGTACACAACATGCTGGTAACATCACCAGAATAAACAACACGCTGATAACATCATCAGAGTACACAACATGCTGGTAACATCACCAGAATAAACAACACGCTGATAACATCATCAGAGTACACAACATGCTGGTAACATCACCAGAATACACAACATGCTGATAACATCATCAGAGTACACAACATGCTGATAACATCACCAGAGTACACAACATGCTGATAACATCAGAGTACATAACATGCTGGTAACATCACCAGAATAAACAACACGCTGATAACATCATCAGAGTACACAACATGCTGGTAACATCACCAGAATACACAACATGCTGGTTCACCACGACACTAGAACTGACATGTTCCCAAGAAGCGACTCACCACCACAGCGAGACATTATTCAAGCCAAGGTCCGTCTCGTTTGCAAGGATCATCAAGCCCAGACGCTCACCTGACTCCCATCCAGATCCTACTGTACAAGATGTATTTTACTATGTTGAAGACCTCAGTCTGAGGCAGAAATAAGCAGAAGAATTTTTTTTATCTTATCTGAATGTGGATCCCTTCAATATATAATATTATTTTTTTTAATTAACACACTGGCCGATTCCCACCAAGACAGGGTGGCCCGAAAAAGAAAAACTTTCCCCATCATTCACTCCATCACTGTCTTGCCAGAAGGGTGCTTTACACTACAGTTTTTAAACTGCAACATTAACACCCCTCCTTCAGAGTGCAGGCACTGTACTTCCCATCTCCAGGACTCAAGTCCGGCCTGCCGGTTTCCCTGAACCCCTTCATAAATGTTACTCTGCTCACACTCCAACAGCACGTCAAGTATTAAAAACCATTTGTCTCCATTCACTCCTATCAAACACGCTCACGCATGCCTGCTGGAAGTCCAAGCCCCTCGCACACAAAACCTCCTTTACCCCCTCCCTCCAACCTTTCCTAGGCCGACCCCTACCCCGCCTTCCTTCCACTACAGACTGATACACTCTTGAAGTCATTCTGTTTCGCTCCATTCTCTCTACATGTCCGAACCACCTCAACAACCCTTCCTCAGCCCTCTGGACAACAGTTTTGGTAATCCCGCACCTCCTCCTAACTTCCAAACTACGAATTCTCTGCATTATATTCACACCACACATTGCTCTCAGACATGACATCTCCACTGTCTCCAGCCTTCTCCTCGCTGCAAAATTCATCACCCATGTTTCACACCCATACACAGGAGCGTTGGTAAAACTATACTCTCATACATTCCCCTCTTTGCTTCCAAGGACAAAGTTCTTTGTCTCCACAGACTCCTAAGTGCACCGCTCACCCTTTTCCCCTCATCAATTCTATGATTCACCTCATCTTTCATAGACCCATCCGCTGACACGTCCACTCCCAAATATCTGAATACATTCACCTCCTCCATACTCTCTCCCTCCAATCTGATATCCAGTCTTTCATAACCTTATCTTTTTGTTATCCTCATAACCATACTCTTTCCTGTATTCACTTTCAATTTTCTTCTTTTACATACCCTACCAAATTAATCCACCAACCTTTGCAACTTCTCTTCAGAATCTCCCAAGAGCACAGTGTCATCAGCAAAGAGCAACTGTGACAACTCCCAATTTGTGTGATTCTTTATCTTTTAACTCCATACCTCTTGCCAAGACCCTCACATTTACTTCTCTTACAACCCCATCTATAAATATATTGAACAACCACGGTGACATCACACATCCTTGTCTAAGGCCTACTTTTACTGGGAAATAATCTCCCTCTTTCCTACATACTCTGACTTGAGCCTCACTATCCTCGTAAAAACTCTTCACTGCTTTCAGTAACCTACCTCCTACACCATACATCTGCAACATCTGCCACATTGCCTCCCTATCCACCCTGTCATACGCCTTTTCCAAATCCATAAATGCCACAATGACTTCTTTAGCCTTATCTGAATACTGTTCACTTATATGTTTCACTGCAAACACCTGGTCCACACACCCCCTACCTTTTCTAAAGCCTCCTTGTTCATCAGCTATTCTATTCTCCGTCTTACTCTTAATTCTTTCAATAATAACTCTACCATACACTTTACCAGGTATACTCAACAGACTTATCCCCCTATAATTTTTGCACTCTTTTTGTCCCCTTTGCCTTTATACAAAGGAACTATGCATGCTCTCTGCCAATCCCTAGGTACCTTACCCTCTTCCATACATTTATTAAATAATAGCACCAACCACTCCAAAAGTATATCCCCACCTGCTTTTAACATTTCTATCTTTATCCCATCAATCCCAGCTGCCTTACCCCCTTTCATTTTACCTACTGCCTCACGAACTTTTCCCACATTCACAACTGGCTCTTCCTCACTCCTACAAGATGTTATTCCTCCTTGCCCTATACACGAAATCACAGCTTCCCTATCTTCATCAACATTCAACAATTCCTCAAAATATTCCCTCCATCTTCCCAATACCTCTAACTCTCCATTTAATAACTCTCCTCTCCTATTTTTAACTGACAAATCCATTTGTTCCCTAGGCTTCCTTAACTTGTTAATCTCACTCCAAAACTTTTTCTTATTTTCAACAAAATTTGTTGATAACATCTCACCCACTCTCTCATTTGCTCTCTTTTTACATTGCTTCACCACTCTCTTAACCTCTCTCTTTTTCTCCATATACTCTTCCCTCCTTGCATCACATCTACTTTGAAAAAACTTCTCATATGCGAAATTTTTCTCCCTTACTACTCTTTACATCTTTCCACCAATCGCTCCTCTTCCCTCCCGCACCCACTTTCCTGTAACCACAAACTTCTGCTGAACACTCTAACACGAGTGGTGACGTGTACTTAGCTCAGTGGTGACGTGTACTTAGCCAGTGGTGACGTGTACTTAGCTCAGTGGTGACGTGTACTTTGCTCAGTGGTGACGTGTACTTAGCTCAGTGGTGACGTGTACTTAGCTGTGGTGACGTGTACTTAGCTCAGTGGTGACGTGTACTTAGCTCAGTGGTGACGTGTACTTAGCTCAGTGGTGACGTGTACTTAGCTCTGTGAAGACCTGTTTGTGTGCTCTCTGTGAATCTGAACCAGGATGCCCTCTCTTGAGCAGCTTTACCAGCAGCTGAGAGAAGAACTCAGAGTTGCTAAACTGGAGATACGGCGATTAACGGAGGAGAACAAGAGGATTCGTAGTAATCCACCTGTTGTGAGTCCCCAGGTTAAGAGGGGAGCTTGGTCAGTGGCCGGGCAACATGGAACCAAGCTGAAGATTAAGAAAACGGTTGGAGAGGCAGAAACAACGAGAAACCAGAAGACTGCCGTGGAAACTTCCAACTCATTCTCGGTGCTACCTGACGAATGTGAGTGTTCTACTGGGAAAGCCACAACGAGCACCAAGGAAGCATTGGCAGACGTGAGTGAGACATCCCTAGAAACCCCAACGAAGACCATCGAGAACGTCCTGACGAATTCTACAAGTGGTGTAATGCTACCTGGCGAATGTGAGTCGACTACTCGGAGCATCACTAAGGACGACGCCAAGGAAGGTAAAAACATTGTTGTTGTTGGGGATAGCCAGATTAGGTACATGGATAGGGCATTCTGTTTGAAGGACAGGAGTAGGAGGCAGAGAGTATGTTTTCCTGGGGCTGGGATGAAGGATATTGTTAGCCGTCTGGATGACATCATGAGAGGTAATGGGAGCAATCCTATTATCTGTCTCAGTGCTGGAGGCAACGATGTTGGCAGACGTAGGAGTGAGGACCTGATTAGCAGGTATAGGTCAGCTATAGAGATAATTAGGAAGAAGGGTGGGAAACCTGTCATATGTGGCATTTTGCCAAGGAGAGGAGTTGGAAATGAATGGTTGTCCAGAGCAATTGGTGTCAATTGCTGGCTGGACAAATACTGTAAGGAAAATGCGGTAACATTCATTGACAACTGGGACCTCTTCTATGGCAGAAATGACATGTATGCCAGGGATGGGGTTCACTTGTCTAGGTGTGGGGTGGGAGCACTGGCCAACGCAGTGGAGGGAGCTGTTAGGTCTTTAAACTAGGAATAGTTAGTGGTATGGGTTTTGGCAGGAAAACTGTGAAGTCGCAGGGTAGTAACATGAGTACTAGGAGAACTAGTAATAGGCAAAATGAGGAGGATATTGGAAAGCCAGTGGCACTAATTGACAATGACAGTAATAGGTTTAGTGGAATAACAGAAAGGAGCAGGAAGGGTAAAGAGATAGGAGGGTCATTAAATATTTATTACACAAATAGTCGCAGTGCTAGGAATAAGATGGACGAGTTGAGACTAGTTGCTAGTGCAGGTAACATAGATGTATTTGCCATTACTGAGACGTGGTTTAATTCAAAAAGTCGGGACATGCCTGCAGAATGTCACATTCAGGGTTTTAAATTGTTCCAAGTAGATAGAAGTATCGGGAAGGGGGGTGGGGTGGCATTGTATGTCCGAGATCGCTTAAACTGTTGCATAAAAACGGGTATTAAGTCTGAAGTAACACATACAGAGTCTGTTTGGATAGAATTTTCAGAGGGACATGAAAAATTAATTTTACGTGTGATATACCGTCCCCCAAATTTAGATAGGGACCAGGGGAGACTACTATGGGAGGAAATTGTTAGGGCCACAAGGCACGATAATGTAGTAATTCTAGGAGACTTTAACTTTAGTCATATTGATTGGAATTTCTTGACTGGGAATTTAGAATCATACGATTTCTTAGAAGTAGTTCAGGATTGTTTTTTGAAGCAGTTTGTGACAGAACCTACAAGGGGTAATAACCTGCTTGACTTAGTTCTGGCAAACAATGAATGCCTTGTTAATAATTTAGAAGTTTCAGAGGAACTGGGTGCTAGCGACCACAAATCAATTACATGTAGAATTGAATGGAAGTATGATAGTAGGGATAACTCAGTAACAGTCCCAGATTTTCGCTTAGCAGATTACGATGGGCTTAGAGAACACTTATCATCTATTGACTGGGGTAACGAAGAGAGCTATCAATATGACAGTTTTCTGAACACAATACATGCTGCTCAAAGAACGTTTATCCCTTATAAGGAAATTAGATCAAATAGAAATGACCCAAAATGGATGAATAATAGGCTGAAATATCTACTAGGGCATAAGAAAGGAATTTATAGGCGTATCAAAAGAGGCGAGGGTCATCTTATGAATCAGTATATTGACATTAAGAGGGACATTAAAAAGGGGATAAGAAAAGCTAAAAGGGACTATGAAATTAAAGTTGCTAGGGATTCTAAAACTAACCCAAAAAGTTTTTTCCAGGTCTATAGAACAAAAGTCAGAGATAAGATAGGTCCCCTTAAAAATAACTATGGGCATCTTTCTGACAAAGAGAATGAAATGTGCTCGATTTTAAATAATTATTTTCTCTCGGTTTTTACACAGGAAGACACTAATAATATTCCGGTAATTAATTTTTATAGTGGATCAGAAGAAGATAAATTATGTAACATCACAGTCACTAGTGAAATGGTTGTGAAGCAGATAGACAGACTGAAGCAAAATAAGTCACCGGGTCCTGATGAGGTTTTTTCAAGGGTTCTAAAGGAATGCAAAATGGAAGTCTGTGAACCATTAACTAATATTTTTAATTTATCTCTTCAAACAGGTGCAGTGTCTGATATGTGGAAGATGGCTAATGTAATTCCTATTTTTAAAACAGGGGACAAGTCGTTACCGTCAAATTACCGCCCAATAAGCCTGACCTCAATTGTAGGCAAATTACTAGAGTCAATTATAGCTGAGATTATAAGAAGCCATCTCGATAAGCATAGCTTGATTAATGATACTCAGCATGGATTCACAAGAGGCCGGTCTTGTCTAACTAATTTATTAACTTTCTTCAGTAAAGCTTTTGAGGCTGTTGACCACGATAAAGAATTTGATATTATTTACTTAGATTTTAGTAAGGCATTTGATAGAGTTCCGCACCAAAGACTGTTGAAGAAAGTAGCAGCTCATGGCATTGGGGGAAGGGTGCTCTCGTGGATCGAATCATGGCTCACAGACAGGAAGCAAAGAGTGTCCATAAATGGGGTTAAATCCGAGTGGGGATCAGTAACAAGTGGCGTTCCACAGGGATCAGTCTTGGGCCCGTTGTTGTTTATAATATATATCAATGATCTTGATGAAGGAATTACTAGTGATATGAGCAAATTCGCCGATGACACGAAGATAGGTAGGATAATTGATTCAAACGTAGATGTTAGGGAACTTCAGGAGGATTTAGACAAACTCTACTCTTGGTCAGAAAAGTGGCAGATGCAGTTCAATGTAGATAAATGCAAGGTTCTGAAGCTCGGGAGTGTCCATAACCCAAGCACTTATAAGTTAAATAATGTAGAACTTAACCATACAGATTGCGAAAAGGACTTGGGGGTTATGGTAAGCAGCAACCTTAAACCAAGACAGCAATGCCTAAGCGTACGTAATAAGGCAAATAGATTACTGGGATTTATATCAAGAAGTGTAAGCAACAGAAGTCCAGAGGTCATACTGCAGCTTTATACATCATTAGTAAGGCCTCACCTAGATTATGCAGCTCAATTCTGGTCTCCATATTACAGAATGGACATAAATTCGTTAGAAAACATTCAGCGTAGGATGACTAAATTAATACATAGCATTAGAAATCTTCCTTATGAAGAAAGATTGAAGACTCTTAAGTTACATTCACTTGTTAGACGAAGAATGAGGGGAGACCTGATCGAAGTGTATAAGTGGAAGATAGGTATTAATAAAGGGGATATTAACAAGGTCTTGAGGATATCTCTCCAAGAGAGAACCCGCAGTAATGGATTTAAATTGGATAAGTTTAGATTTAGAAAGGACATAGGAAAGTATTGGTTTGGAAATAGGGTAGTAGATGAGTGGAACAGTCTACCTAGTTGGGTTATTGAGGCTAGGACTTTGGGTAGTTTCAAATTTAGGTTGGATAAATACATGAGTGGGATGGGTTGGATTTGAGTGGGACTTGCACATCAGAGCTTATTTCTTGGGTAGCATTGAAAATTGGGTAGGTCAAATGTTTGTTAGTGGGATGAATTGTAAAGAACCTGCCTAGTATGGGCCAGCAGGCCTGCTGCAGTGTTCCTCCTTTCTTGTGTTCTTGTGTACATTTTTAAACCTACCCCATACCTCTTCGACCCCATTGCCTATGCTCTCATTAGCCCATCTATCCTCCAATAGTTGTTTATATCTTACCCTAACTGCCTCCTCTTTTAGTTTATAAACCTTCACCTCTCTCTTACCTGATGCTTCTATTCTCCTTGTATCCCATCTACCTTTTACTCTGTGTAGCTACAACTAAAAAGTGATCTGATATATCTGTGGCCCCTCTATAAACATGTACATCCTGAAATCTACTCAACAGTCTTTTATCTACCAATACATAATCCAACAAACTACTGTCATTTCGCCCTACATCATATCTTGTATACTTGTTTATCCTCTTTTTTTTTAAATATGTATTACCTATAACTAAACCCTTTCTATACAAAGTTTAATCAAAGGGCTCCCATTATCATTTACACCTGGCACCCCAAGCTTACCTACCACACCCTCTAAAAGTTTCTCCTACTTTAGCATTCAGGTCCCCTACCACAATTACTCTCTCACTTGATTCAAAGGTTCCTGTACATTCACTTAACATCTCCCAAAATCTCTCTCTCTCCTCTACATTCCTCTCTTCTCCATGTGCATACACGCTTATTATGACCCACTTTTCGCATCCAACCTTTACTTTAATCCACATAATCCTTGAATTTACACATTCATATTCTCTTTTCTCCTTCCATAACTGATCCTTCAACATAATTGCTACCCCTTCCTTAGCTCTAACTCTCTCAGATACTCCATATTTAGTCCCATTTCTCCCCACCGAAACTCCATTACCCCCTTCAGCTTTGTTTCGCTTAGGGCCAAGACATCCAACTTCTTTTCATTTCATAACATCAGCAATATATATATATATATATATATATATATATATATATATATATATATATATATATATATATATATATATATATATATATATATGCACTAGTTATCGCTATCTTTTTTAAATGCACGTTGATGAACATCAACAGAGCGGTTAAAGGTAATCTGACATCTTGCTATGGAAGTGGGAGGAGTAAAATGTAAAGGAGAAAAGAAAGGAGAGAAGGAAGAGGCGTAACAGAAGGAAATGCTGGCATGGGTCTGAGGACACTGCAGGGGAGACAGCGTAGTCTCCTGCTGGGAGCTATCGCTTTCCAATTACTGGTATCTCCTCTTTTATGGGTTTATCCATAATTGAGCAGCAGCAGTGGTCTCCTGCTCCCAATCCAGCCTATTTCCGAACCGCAGAAGCAGCATCAGCAGCAAAATAGGCAGTATCAGCAGTAGCAGCAGCAGCAGCAGCAGCAGTAGCAGCAGTAGCAGCAGTAGCAGTAGTAGCAGCAGCAGCAGTAGCACCCATCGCCACAGGAACGCACCCTGTTCTTGCAGTCTCCTGTTTTATCATCACTAGTTGAAGGAAAATATGGAGATAATGCACTGGACATGCCCTTGAGTAGGGAAACCAAGCCACATCACGAAGATAGATTTTGATCCAATGGGTGAGTTTCTTTGGCCGCGTAACTCATTCTGTAAATCAACATGCAGCCAAGATAAAGTATTTCAACACAATTAGTTGACTCGTTAATGGTGACATCAACTTCATTCTTGGTTGTTTCAGATTCCAGGTATCACTTAATTTACTAATACGTTTTGTCCAGTTACAGCAAACTCTGAATACTTACACACACACACACACACACACACACACACACACACACACACACACACACACACACACACACATACACACACACACACACACACACACACACACACACACACACACACACACACACATATATATATATATATATATATATATATATATATATATATATATATATATATATATATATTTTTTTTTCAAGAAGTCGGCCGTCTCCCACCGAGGCAGGGTGACCCAAAAAGAAAGAAAATCCCCAAAAAGGAAATACTTTCATCATCATTCAACACTTTCACCTCACTCACACATAATCACTGTTTTTACAAAGGTGCCCAGAATACAACAGTTTAGAAGTATATACATATAAAAATACACAATATATCCCTCCAGACTGCCAATATCCCAAACCCCTCCTTTAGAATGCAGGCATTGTACTTTCCATTTCCAGGACTCAAGTCCAGTTATATAAAATAACCGGTTTCCCTGAATCCCTTCACTAAATATTACCCTGCTCACACTCCAACAGCTCGTCAGGTCCCAAATACCATTTGTCTCCATTCATTCCTATCTAACACGCTCACGCACGCTTGCTGGAAGTCCAAACCCCCTCGCCCACAGCACCTCCTTTACCCCCACCCTCCAACCTTTTCGAGGACGACCCCTACCCCGCCTTCCTTCCCCTACAGATTTATACGCTCTCCATGTCATTCTACTTTGATCCATTCTCTCGTCAGCCCTCTGACTAATACTTTTATTAACTACACACCTCCTAATTTCCACACCGAATTTTCTGCACAATATTCACACCACACATTGCCCTTAGACAGGACATCTCCACTGCCTCCAACCGCCTCCTCGCTGCAGCATTTACCACCCAAGCTTCACACCCATATAAGAGTGTTGGTTCTACTATACTTTCATACATTCCCTTCTTTGCCTCCATAGATAACATTTTTTGCCTCCACATATACCTCAATGCACCACTCAACTTTTTTCCTTCATCAATTCTATGATTAACCTCATCCTTCATAAATCCTTCCGCTGACACGTCAACTCCCAAGTATCTGAAAATATTCACTTCTTCCATACTCCTCCCCAATTTGATATCCAATTTTTCTTTATCTAAATCATTTGATACTCTCATCACCTTACTCTTTTCTATGTTCACTTTCAAATTTCTACCTTTACACACACTCCCAAATTCGTCAACTAACCTTTGCAATTTTTCTTTAGAATCTCCCATAGGTACAGTATCATCAGCAAAAAGTAACTGTGTCACTTCCCATTTTGTATTTAATTCCCCATAATTTAATCCCACCCCTCTCCCGAACACCCTAGCATTTACTTCTTTTACAACCCCATCTATAAATACATTAAAGAACCATGGTGACATTACACATCCCTGTCTAAGACCTACTTTTACCGGGAAGTAGTCTCCCTCTCTCCCTCTCTTCTACACACCCACACCTGAGCCTCACTATCCTCATAAAAACTCTTTACATCATTTAGTAACTTACCACCTATTCCATATACTTGCAACATCTGCCACATTGCTTCCCTATCCACTCTATCATATGCCTTTTCTAAATCCATAAATGCAATTAAAACTTCCCTACCTTTATCTAAATACTGCTCACATATATGCTTCAATGCAAGCATTTGATCTACACATCCCCTACCCACTCTAAAACCTCCTTGCTCACCCATAATTCTACATTCTGTCTTACCTCTAATTCTTTCAATAATAACCCTACTGTACACTTTTCCTGGTATACTCAGTAAACTTATTCCTCTATAATTTTTACACTCTCTCTTGTCCCCCTTCCCTTTATATAAAGGGACTATACACAGTCTCCGCCAATCCCTACGTACCTTCCCCTCTTTCATACATTTATTAAAAAAAAAATACCAACCACTCCAACACCATGTCCCCCCCTGCTTTTAACATTTCTGTCATGATTCCTTCAGTTTCAGCTGCTTTACTCCCTTTCATTATACTTAATGCCTCAGGCACATCCCCCACACTCACATCCTGCTCTTTACTCCTAAAAGATGGTATACCTCCCTGGCCAGTGCATTAAAATTACCGCCTCCCTTTCTTCGTCGACATTTAAAAGTTCCTCAAAATATTCTCGCCATCTACCCAAAACCTCCATCTCCCCATCTACTAACTCCCCTACTCTGTTTTTAACTTGTTTAACTCACTCCAAAATTTTTTCTTATTTTCATTAAAATTTCTTGACAGTACCTCTCCCACTCTATCATCCGCACTCCTTTTGCACTCTCTCACCACTCTCTTCACCTTTCTTTTACTCTCCATATACTCTACTCTTCTTATAACATTTCTGCTTTATTAAAACCTCTCATAAGCTAACTTTTTCTCTTTTATCACACCCTTTACTTCATCATTCCACCAATCACTCCTCTTTCCTCCTGCACCCACCCTCCTATAACCACAAACTTCTGCCCCACATTCTAATACAGCATTTTTAAAACTATTCCAACCCTCTTCAACCCCCTCACTACTCATAATTGCACCAGCCCACCTTTCTGCCAATAGTTGCTTATATTTCACCCGAATTTCCTCCTCCCTTAGTTTATACACTTTTACCTCCCTCTTGCTTGTTGTTCCCATTTTCCTCTTACCCATCTACCTTTTACTCTAACTGTAGCTACAACTAAATAATGATCCGATATATCAGTTGCCTCTCTATAAACGTGTACATCCTGGAGCCTACCCATCAACCTTTTATCCACCAATACATAATCTAACAAACTACTTTCATTACGTGCTACATCATTCCTTGTATATTTATTTATGCTCTTTTTTCATAAAATATGTATTAGTTATTATCAAACCTCTTTCTACACATAGCTCAATTAAAGGCTCCCCATTTTCATTTACCCCTGTCACCCCAAATTTACCTACTACTCCCTCCACAACATTTTTACCCAATTTAGCATTAAAATCCCCAACCACCATTACTCTAACACTTGGTTCAAAACTCCCCAAGCATTAAAATCCCCAACCACCATTACTCTAACACTTGGTTCAAAACTCCCCAAGCATTCACTCAACATTTCCCAAAATCTCTCTCTCTCCTCTATACTTCTTTCTTCTCCAGGTGCATATACGCTGACTATAACCCACTTCTCACATCCAACCTTTATTTTACTCCACATAATCCTTGAATTAATACATTTATAGTCCCTCTTTTCCTGCTATAGCTTATCCTTCAACATTATTGCTACTCATTCTTTAGCTCTAACTCTATTTGAAACCCCTGACCTAATCCCATTTATTCCTCTCCACTGAAACTCACCCACCCCCTTCAGCTTTGTTTCACTTAAAGCCAGGACATCTAGCTTCTTCTCATTCATAACATCCACAATCATCTCTTTCTTATCATTCGCACAACATGCACGCACATTCAGACTTCACTTCGGCAATTTTCTTCTTATTCTTTTTAGTAATTTTTACAGGAAAAGGGGTTACTAGCCCATTGTTCCCGGCATTTTAGTTGACTTTTACAACACGGATGACTTACGGAGGAAAGATTCTTATTCCACTTCCCCATGGATATAAAAGGAAAAGTAACGACCAAGAACTAAGATAAAATCAAAGAAAGCTCAGATGAGTGTGTATAAATAAACGTGTACATGTATGTGTAGTGTGACCTAAGTGTAAGTAGAAGTAGCAAGACGTACCTGTAATCTTGCATATTTATGAGACAGACAAAAGACACCAGGAATCTTACCATCATGTAAAACAGTTACAGGCTTTCGTTTTACACTCACTTGGCAGGACGGTAATACCTCCCTGGGTGGTTGCTGTCTACCAACCTACTTCCTATAAAAAGTTAGGTCCACGCCACGTAAACTTCACCAGCAGATCCAACTGTGAGTGGCGGTCGATGACGCAACCTTACTATCACATATATATTTATATCTCATATATATATATATATATATATATATATATATATATATATATATATATATATATATATATATATATATATATATATATATATATGAGAGAGAGAGGTAAACTAATGAAGACAGAGATGTAAACAAACAGGCAGAAACAGTAAAAATGAAAAAGGTGCTTTGAAATAGCTCAGTATATGTGAGAAAGAGAGGGACAGCAAACACCAACAGATTACGTAAGAATATACAAAAACACATGAGATGAGGATAATGGAAGCACAGTAAATCAACGAAATGAGAGGAGAATAAAGAGGAACGAGGTAAGGGTGAGAGGGGAGAGGATGGGTGAGGGGACACGCAGAGAGCCCCGGGTGAAAGTAATGGATATGGGAGAGAAACGGGAGAAGCAGGAGGGAGAGAGAAGTATTGGAATGGCAGAGAGGGTGGGTATGGAAGAGGGAGAGGAAAGGGAGAGAAGAGGAAGTAACGTAATATAAAAGCAATTTATTCTGATAAGTGGAAGAAGGAGAGAGGGGGAAAGAATAGGAAGAACTAAATAAAAAGATAAATTAATATATCTCATATATATATATATATATATATATATATATATATATATATATATATATATATATATATATATATATATATATATATATATATATATATATATATATATATATATATATATATATATATATATATATATATATATATATATATATATATATATATATATATATATATATATATATATATATATATATATATATATATATATATATATATATATATATATATATATATATATATATATAGGAGATGAGAGAGGGGAGAGTAAAAATGAAGGCAGACAGGATTAGTGATAAACTTCTGACAATGTTGACTGGTTGTGATATTTTGCGTGTTAATAGAATTTATTTAATTGAAAGTAAATTAGACTTCGTTCTCTTAGAAGTTAATATTTTTTAATTAATTTCTAAGATTCAGTTCTACAAATTATATATCTTGTTTGGCATGGCTGTTGTACACTTAAAACAATGGACACACTCACACACAGTAGTATATATTAACGCTGTATGGCTATTTGCAGAGTGGTTGCTTTTTTCCTACGTCCTTTGAGTGGTTCAGGTGCTCCCAGGGACCAGGGCTTAGCCCCCACCACAGCCCCCCCCCACTGTCACTTTCCTCTACAGTGACCCAATCATTGCGTCTGATGGTTCACCCATCCCTCTCCATCCCTCACACAATCCGTTCATATCTTTATCTCCTTTATACAAGATCTTTTCGTTTTATTCATACGTTTTTCTCCCTTCGTGTTTCGTGGTATTCATTTTTATCATATTGTTGTTTTAATGATTATTTTCACACCAAATTTATCTGGACATTTTTTTTAATTAATTATTCCATTTTAATCTCCATATTACAACCATAATTTTGGACATATGTATAGCCATTTTATTTCCATATGTTATTTCATCTGTTTGTTTTAGATTTTTATTAAAACAAGCAAGGTAATATTCATGCTAGTCAAATTAAGATAATCTTTGCTTCTCAATAATAACGATCCAGGTTAATGAATGATTGATACCAGTCAGGGACTGAAACTGGTTCTGCAGGTTTGGATTCAGTCCCGGGTTATCCACCCTTTTAACCAAACACGGCTTTGCAACCAAATGCACAATTTCCTGCATCCACTTTTTAAAGAAATCTGGGTAATCCCTGACTGAGTCGCATAGTCTTTCGATAAAAAAAATCTGAAATTGCTTTAATGTGTATTTCTGTCAGTTGGTGCCAGATTGGTTACATGTTTACATGAACAGCTGGTGCATTATTATCTTATACATATTTTTAAAGTTATCAAGAATTTTAGGATATGGCTCCTGTACTTTATATCCAGAAATATTTTTCACAATAATGCAACAGATTCAAAAAATTAATGCAAAGCTTGTAAATAATAATGAAAATTAGCGAATTTTATCCACGTTATCTTCTTGCTTCCTTGTTTTTTTTTTTGTTTTTTTTTTCCTATGTATTGAAAGTTTTTATTGCTCTATATCTTCAGAGGTTGTATTTCCAATATCGGTAGAGGCGCATTCTCCACCGAGTTTCCTTAATTTTTATTACCATGTCTTATTCTTCCCTGCCATGACTGCCACTTTTATTCCAGTTACTCTCCTCTCGTTTTTCACTTGTAATTCCAACAAATTGCATCCAAGATGGGGTTCACCTTGTCAGCCAGTCATATTTTCTTGGTTGGACTGCATCTATTCAATCATGTCGTCCATTACACGTTCTGTTCTCTGTAGACATAGTGTAACCAAATGCTCTATCTGCCCTTTCAGTTTTCTAGTAAACTCCACATCGCAGTTTTCTAAAAAGAATATGTTTTCTAAATTTCATTTGACACAACATATGTACGTGTATATAAACACACACATGATTTCTTTCTAGACAATTCACATTAAAATTAAATATTTCTCTCGCATATTTAAAACAATATTTATCTCGTTAACTCATAAACATACTTCTTTTGTTTAGTTCACTACAGTTAAAAGTAATCCTCCTTGAGTTTGTCCTATCACATCTGTATCTCCCACTTAACTCGCTACACTGTATAATCCTTTTAAGCACACTTTACAATCACTTCATAAACACTTGCTTATGCCTCTCACTTTCCTTACAAGACTTCAGAAACAGTTGCAGCAGCAGAAGCTCCGGGAAGAGACATGAGGCAGCAAGCATAAAGGTTAGCTATGGTTAGCTGACGGGTCACATATTGATATATAATTGACTTTATCCCTCTCTTAGAGTCTTTAAACACCAAGCTTTATCCACTTATTATCCTGCCAATAAACTTCACCCACTCTTCTGAATCCTCCTACATAGTTTTTCGTAACACAATTTTGGGTTGTCAATACAGACTAGTGTCCATATGAGGGCTTGTCAAATTTACCATAGGCGTATTTCAAAATTATATAATCATTGGATTATGTATTTATGTATGGGTTTTTGCTTGGCATCAAGGAAGACAGAAATTCCTAGTTGCACCCTCAGAATACTGCTATTTCCTTACTTCTGACCCAGGTGTGGAACAGAGAGACTTTAAAAACCATGGGACAGAAGAGGATGAACAAGAAGCTTAGGATAATTTGTTAACTTGTGTACAAAATCAATCCTATGCACTCCATATACGAAGCATTTATCCTATGTATCTCTGTTCGCTAAGTATATTTCGTTCCGAGTATACTTAAGGAAGAGCAACACATAACTGATCACCCAATGATCTATTTCACCTTCATAGTACATTACAATACTAAATATATAAACGACTGGTTTGCTGCATGTTCTCGTTGAGCTAATTCATTACGGTAAAATATCCCAAATGTTTGGCATATATTCTCCGTTTTACGTATCAGTGCATCTGAAGTCTCCAGACAATTCATTGTACAAGTTAATGCACTCGATTGTGGAATCATCTGACAATTAGTATTTACGTTTATCGTGCCAGTCGTTTTTACAAACAAGTGAAAGTATTACTTTGAACTTGTTTACTGTATGTCAAAGATATGTGTAAATAATTTTTTTAACCTGAATTATATACAGGATTGCAATAACTGTTCTGTTATTCAGGAAGTCATCACAAATTGTGAGATAATTCCTTTCCCTCATCACTGAAGTTGAATAATACATTGCACTGGTGCGGGTGGGAAATTTATAACTAATGTTCGTAATTATTTCTAGACTAATGATTATTAAGAAACATTTCATACAACTGTACTGAAAGTATAATGCATTTATTGTATCAGAGCCATCAAATGATGTCATGTCAACAGGAAAGATAAATAATTTATCCGCGATCACATTTTCCCCAGAGAGCATCCAAAACTAAGCGGGTTTATTTAGGTCTGGGATATGTAGGGTTATAGTAAAAAGGTATTTGCTTAAGAATTTTTGGTTATATTTGAATTTAGTGCTAAAAGTACATTGGTGTAGTGGCTAACCTTATCCATTTATAACTTGATCAAATAAATTGATCATCTATATATTAAAGTTATGTATAGTTGATGCTGAGCTTTGATTACCTAGGCAACTGGTGTTAATTCAAGCCTCAATCTACAGATCACATTGTCAATAATGTATTGATGTGGAAATTTACTTTCAACAAAGGGAAGCATTCATTATATCCTTTATCTCTTCCCAGTTCAAAATGCGCATGTTTTTAATCTGTTATGCCACCAACATTTCTGGTTTTAACACTACAACTTCGGCCCTTTTTTTCTGCCAGGAATTTATTTACATGTATGACTTCCTCAGCAATTAATAATTCCGCTCCATCAGTTTTCGTTATTTTTAAACAAACCTCTATCAGCAGCAACGACAAATCCAAGATCTCTCATTGTCGTTGTCTTGAATTCAGTAACGTTTTTTTTCCATGTTTACTTGTAATGCTTCACCTTGTGGCTGCACCGGGAGTGAACCCCCAACGGCCCGATCCAAGACTAGGCCTCGTGCTGGATTTTGAGATTAAAAAAAAAAAAACTAAGAACAGATGTAGAGGATGGATGACTTCCCATTCCTTCTTTCCCATGATTATATTGTAGAAGAGATGATCTTTCTACCAGTTCTTCAATAAGGTCGCAACTCACCAAAATTAATTCTAAATTGATACCTAGTCATGTTTCACAGACAAATTACTTATGAGTTTAGGTGTTAAGAATCATATAGCAGAGTAGATGTTTAGAAAGTTACAGTGAAACTGTTAAGTGTCCCATTAAATCTATAGGATGGCGAAACATCTACGTTAAGGATACATAGATGCTGCAAATTTTCATCTGGTCGGCGTTGTATACATTTCATGTACAAGGCATTCAATGGAAGACTATCCTTTATGGGAACTCTTCCCTTGACATTACCAAACATGGGGAAACTTTTAAATATAATACTGATAAAATGGGAGTTTAGTTAAGCAGCAGGAGATCCTTTAACAAAATCTAGAACAAAGTATTTGCACTGTCAATAAAAGAAAATTATTCTTAAACCAACCGTCGTACTTTAGACTTTTAAGTCTAGAAATTACTAAGACGAACCTATACCGCTCCTGATGCAAGTCGCTTTATAGACGTGATTTGAAGTTAATGTAGGAATTGTCCTACATTTATTTAATATGAGTAGGTAAACTTTAGTTAGCAATATCGATGTCTTTCAAATACCTCAGGGATCATCCGATGTATGATGCTTGTAGAAAGGGAGGACTACGATTCCTCTGACTTGATATGGGTAACGAAGGATATTAGTGACCTTACAGTAATAAAGAATACTAAGAATTCTTAGTAGGCTAAGGGAATCCCATTGTATTGTACACCAATGTTAACCTATGAGGGGTTTTAAAACCATGAATAAAACATGAATAATCATAAGATAAATTTGGTATGAAATAAGTAATAATTTAATAAAAAATAGTGTCTTCAAACAAGGAGAAGAAAACGTAAATGAGCAGAGATTAGATTTTAAGGAGAGAGATAATGATAAGAATGGAGTATGTGAGGGAGGGGGAGGATTGGGTGAGCCAGGTGAATCACTGAGGGAGCCATCCACCAGTGATGTGACAGTGGAGTTTGGATTGTGAGGAAAAAGTTCAATAGATAGGAGTAGCGATATAGTAACGATAGTTTCATTGCCGGCTACTAGTTAAGGTAGGGTAAGTCAAGCTCCCGTTTTTCCCTCCTTTTTTCCCCCTCCCTGAAAGTGATAGTTTGACTGCCGGCTGCTTGTTAACGTAGGGTCAGTCTAGCTCCCACTATCCCTTCCCCTCCCTCTTCCCCCCCCCCCCGAAAGGTGACGTGTGGGGCTCTGGTCAAACAGTAATCACTAGACTCGCAGCTCCCAACACTACTGTAAGTACATGCCTGCCTTATATTCTAGTGGATTTATTGGTTGAAAGCTTCACTTTTGACCAATAATAAACTTAGTCCTTTCAGTCTTGCTCTAGGTTGACTGTTGTAATAATCACCACATCTTTTGGGTATTGTACTTGCCATGGAGAGTGATTTTTAAGCAGTGGGTAACCTGTCTATCTTTTCAGCTTGGATAACAGTGAGGGTCACCTGTCAATCAACGAGAAGAACAGGAGACGGACTAACGTCCTGGAGATGTCCCATTTTGGATTTAATTACCTGTGCACCTGTATGAAATTGCAGGACGTAACCCCACATCATTGCAGCGGTAAAGAACCTGCTTTCCTGTCATCGGGATACTACTCACGGCGATACTCTGCGAAGAACTAGCCAGTGGTGGTCACCAACACCTGCGACCCCCCCCCACATCAGCAACGGCTACGATTTCAACAGTGTCACCAACACCAGACACCCCTATATATATTAGCGTTGAATTCAGTTATCATTTATATTTTTCATTTTTCATTTTCTTTAATGTAGGATTAATATTTCATATTTAAGTGTTTTATATTTTATATTTTCTATATAATAAAGTGTTTATGTTTGTTATTATTTCTTTTTCTATTCACTAATTTTCCTGAGGAGGAGCCAGCCTTGGTAATACTGTCTGAAGTTGTTACAGGGCTGAGTAAGCCTTCACATGGATGCCGGTCCCAGACCCACTTGAACCACTCGGTGGAGGCACAAAAAAAAAAAAGGCAACCACTCAGTGGAAGTGCCAAAAAAAGGCAGCCACTCAATGAGAGTACCGAAAAAGGCAGCCACTCAATGAGAGTACCAAAAAAAAAAAAGGCAGCCACTCAAGGCGAGTACCAAGAAATGGCTGCCACTCTCCTGGCAGACATACAGCCTCAATGTATACCACTCACACTCGCACTCACGCACGCAATGAAGTGTAATCCAAAACTTCCAAGACAAACTATTTACATATTAAATGAAGTGTAAAGTTTGATAAGGGGAGTGAACGTACTCTACTCATACACACTCGTTGTCTGTAAACTCAACCTTTGCAAGGGTATGTTCTCTTTCCAGTGGTACACAGAATGGAGGAGACTGCAATATCTCCTGTGTCACGGGCCAGTTTACACAATGAGGGACCAGTGAACCGAGAATTTATTTCCAAAAACTCCAACTACCAATAATAAATTTCATTCACACTGTTTCTCTGTGGCATAAAACACTAGCATTTGAAATTCCAAACTATCTGACCCGTGAAAATTTTAGAGATCCTGCAGGTCCTTATAATAAAATATTTTTTTCATACCCGCAACAAGTCCGACAAGTCTCAGGTAGGGTTATACGATGAGAGATGAATCATAAGTTTAACTTGACACTTACCAGCATCCACAGACATGACCAAGACGTTAGGTAATAGGACACAAGTGCAACTATTGCGACATTTTACTGTGGCAACTTTTCGCTCACTAGCAGCTTTCTTAGCAGTTACAAACAATAAAGGGACACACATGGTATATATAGGTATTAGAGTGAGATGTTAAAGCATAATACATTCGTTGTAGGTAGTAGTAGTAGTAATAGTAGTAGTGGTAGTAGTAATAACTACTGCTTCTAGTAGTAATAGTAGTAGTAGTAGCTATGTGATGGCAGTTTTATTGCTTCAAGAACTCTTGCTGACACTTCACAGATGGCGAAGCTGCCTTTATTCCGGTTGTGTTAGAAATGCGATTAATGATGATTCAAGGTATCTATATCTGTGGAATTTTGGTTCTTTAATCACAAGGCTGACATCGTTAAATTTCATCAATTGGTTGGCGGAATTCCGGTCTTGTACGCAGGCTTTCTTCAAGGTATCATTCCTACATGCGTTAATGTGTTCACTTGAGACGTGTTTCAAGGTCTCTCGCCGTTTTACCGACGTTTATTCTGTCACAGCCTCCACAGGATATAGTGTAAAGCCTTCACTGACTGGTTTAAGATTCCTTGATTTTGTCCAAGTCAGGTATTTTATGGAAGTAATAATTCCAGTGTACTAGCCTAGGTGCAGTAGTTCCGGTGGAGTAGCCTAGGTGCAGTAGTAACAGTGGACTAGCCTACGTGCAGTGGGCTACCAAAGGTGCAGTAGTTCCATTGGACTAGCCTAGGTGCATTAGTTCCAGTGGACCAGCCTAGGTGCAGTGGACTAGCCTAGGTGCATTAGTTCCATTGGACTAGCCTAGGTGCATTAGTTCCAGTGGACCAGCCTAGGCACAGTAGTTCCAGTGGAATAGCATAGGTGTAATAGCCCCCCGGTTGACTATCCCCGGTGGACAATCCCTTGTGGACTAGCCCTGGTAACAGTAAGTTTTATATGGTTTAATAATAATTCACCAGTCAGGAGAGGCATGGTGGCCAATCATGCAGTTATTAATCGTCTAAGTTCCTCATTCTAATTTTAAATTCGTCCATAATGAATGAAATTACATTAACCAAATATTTCGAGTTGGTGGACGACATTACAAAGGTAATTAAAAATTTCAAGCCAGTTTTAGCAGCTTTGATACGGAGTTTTGGCTTATAAATATTTCGTATATAAAGACAATTCATATCTGTGTAAATGTATTACATGAAGAATTTGTGACTATAAATATTCAACCTAAAAAATCCGATTAGGGGTCTTAAATAGAGCAGTGGAATCTAAAATTTCACACTTAATGGTTTATATATATTACTAATTTTTTATGGTTTTAATATATATATATATATATACATTTAGGTATTAGAGTAAAGTGAAAATATATTCTTAATACATTGTCGGTATTGCTACCAACATTATTACAATCTAAGTTTAAAATCCCCATTTTTTGCTAATTGATTTTCCGATACTCAGATAATTTCCTTATTCAATTGGGACACATTTCTAATTATACTATTTAATTTTGTATTAACAGATAATTCTTTGCTGGAAATTTTATGTATTGTTATGGGCATATATTAAAGAATCTAATTAATTAATTCGTGCTAAATTATAGATTTATTAATGTTACAGTTATAGAGGAACTGAATGTATGTATTTCTTGCATATTTTCACTTTTATTAAATATATTCTACGTTTTCAATACGATGAACAACATTAAATTAAATTTTGAATTAGTAATAACCCTGCTTGTAGTGTTTTTTATTCTCAATATTCAATTATACACCATTTGATATATACCTTGGTTTTAGATGTCTTTGATGATATAAACCTTGGTTTTAGATACCTTTGATGATATATACCTTGGTTTTAGATGCCTTTAATGATATAAATCTTGGTTTTAGATACCTTTGATGATTTATACCTTGGTTTTAGATACCATTTGATGATATATACCTTGGTTTTAGATACCTTTGATGATATATACCTTGGTTTTAGATACCTTTGATGATATAAACCTTGGTTTTAGATACCTTTGATGATATAAACCTTGGTTTTAGATACCTTTGATGATATATACCTTGGTTTTAGATACCTTTGATGATATATACCTTGGTTTTAGATACCTTTGATGATATAAACCTTGGTTTTAGATACCTTTGATGATATATACCTTGGTTTTAGATACCTTTGATGATATATACCTTGGTTTTAGATACCTTTGATGACATAAACCTTGGTTTTAGATGCCTTTGATGATATAAACCTTGGTTTTAGATACCTTTGATATAAACCTTGGTTTTAGATACCTTTGATGATATAAACCTTGGTTTTAGATACCTTTGATGATATAAATCTTGGTTTTAGATACCCTTGATGATATAAACCTTGGTTTTAGATACCTTTGATGATATAAACCTTGGTTTTAGATACCTTTGATGATATAAATCTTGGTTTTAGATACCTTTAATGATATAAACCTAGGTTTTAGATACCTTTGATGATATAAACCTTGGTTTTTGATACTTCGATGACATAAACCTTGGCCTTTGATACCTTTGATAATATAAACCTTGGTTTTAGGTACCTTTCATGATATAAACGTTGGTTTTAGATACCATTGGTGATGTAAACCTTGGTTTTAGATACCTTTGATGATATAAACCTTGGTTTTAGATACCTTTGATATAAACCTTGGTTTTAGATACCCTTGATGATATAAACCTTGGTTTTAGATACCTTTGATGATATAAACCTTGGTTTTAGATACCTTTGATGATATAAATCTTGGTTTTAGATACCTTTAATGATATAAACCTTGGTTTTAGATACCTTTGATGATATAAACCTTGGTTTTTGATACTTCGATGACATAAACCTTGGTCTTTGATACCTTTGATAATATAAACCTTGGTTTTAGGTACCTTTCATGATATAAACGTTGGTTTTAGATACCATTGGTGATATAAACCTTGGTTTTAGATACCTTTGATGATATAAACCTTAATAACTGATAAAGACAAATTGGTTTAAAAACACATGTAAGCAAATACTAGAACATATATTAGGAAATGTTTCGGTCCAGTGATCTTGATCACGATCAGGTTCCCAGGACCGAAACGTCTTCCAATTACTTTATCCTAGTGTTTTCTCAGGTGTTCTTTTTAAAACCATATCATTTGATCATTGCCATCAAAATAATTTAAAACAAATAATTTACTAAATAAATTACCTGTTAAACCGGTTCTTGGTTGGCAGAATAACAAAGCTTGAATTTATTGATTAAATGGTTTGTTTTATCGAAGTTTTTCACTCGTTTTGGTCTGTGACCTATTTTTTCATATCAATTTTTTCATCATATTTTTCATATTTTCATATTTTTCATATATTTATCATATATTTTTCATATCATATTTTTCATATTTCTCATATGATATTTTTCATATATTTTTCATATATTTTTCATATTTTTCATATCATCATATTTTTATATCATCATATTTTTCATATAATATTTTTCATATATTTTTCAAATAATTTTTTTCATATCGTCATATTTTTCATATCAAATTTTTCATATTTCTCATATATTTTTCATATATTTTTCATATTTTCATATTTTTCATATTATATTTTTCATATCATATTTTTCATATCATATTTTTCATATCATATTTTTCATATCATATTTTTCATACCATATTTTTCATATCATATTTTTCATACCATATTTTTCATACCATATTTTTCATATCATATTTTTCATATCATATTTTTCATACCATATTTTTCATACCATATTTTTCATATCATATTTTTTATACCATATTTTTCATATCATATTTTTCATACCATATTTTTCATACCATATTTTTCATATCATATTTTTCATACCATATTTTTCATATATCCTATTTATAATAATTTTGCTACTGGGTAGACATAATTCTCTTAGTTATTATAGGTGCATAGCTGGAGGAGGTTTTGGGGGTCAGCGCCCCCGGGGCCTCGCGGTGGATCAGGGCTCGATTAACCAGACTGTTACTGCTGGCCGCGAGTAAACTGGAGTACGAACCACAGCCCGGCTGGTCAGGTACTAATTTTAGGTGGTCGTCCAGCTTCTTGAGGACAACCAGGAGTCTATTGGCAATCCCCCTTATGTATGCCATGAGATGCAAAGTATTTTATGATTTA
>NC_091292.1:61450156-61452656 GCF_038502225.1 Cherax quadricarinatus
GGACTGACCCCTGTGGAACCCCGCTTGTCACAAGCGCCCACTCTGACACCTCGTCACGTACCATGACTCGTTGTTGCCTCCCTGTCAGGTATTCTCTGATCCATTGCAGTACCTTTCCTGTTATGTGTGCCTGATCTTCTAGCTTTTTCAGTAACCTCTTGTGAGGAACTGTGTCGAAGGCCTTTTTGCAGTCCAAAAAAATGCAGTCGATCCATCCCTCTCTCTCTTGTCTTACTTCTGTCACCTTGTCATAAAACTCTAGTAGGTTTGTGACACAGGATTTTCCTTCCCTGAAACCATGCTGGTTGTCAATTATACACTTGTTTCTTTCCAGGTGCTCCACCACTCTCCTCCTGATTATCTTCTCCATGACCTTGCATACTATACACGTTAGTGATACAGGTCTGTAGTTTAGTGCCTCATGTCTGTCTCCCTTTTTAAAAATTGGGACTACATTTGCCATCTTCCATACCTCAGGGAGTTGCCCAGTTTCAAATGATGTGTTGAAGATCTTTGTTAATGGCACACACAATATCTCTGCTCCCTCTTTAAGGACCCACGGAGAGATGTTGTCTGGTCCCACCGCCTTTGAGGTGTCAAGTTCGCATAGCAGCTTCTTCACTTCCTCCTTGGTTATATGTACCTCATCCAGCACTTGCTGGTGTACCCCCCTGTTCTGATTTCCTGGAGTCCTACTGGTTTCCACTGTAAATACTTCTTTAAATCTCGTGTTGAGCTCCTGACATACCTCTCGGTCGTTTCTTGTGAATTCCCCATCACCCTTCCTCAGTCTGATTACCTGGTCCTTGACTGTTGTTTTCCTCCTGATGTGGCTGTACAACAGCTTCGGGTCAGTCTTGACTTTCGATGCTATGTCATTTTCATATTGTCGCTGAGCCTCCCTTCTTATCTGTGCATATTCATTTCTGGCTCTTCGGCTAATCTCTTTATTTTCCTGAGTTCTCTGTCTTCTGTACCTTTTCCATTCTCTAGTACACCTAGTTTTTGCCTCCCTACACCTTTGGGTGAACCAAGGACTCGTTCTGTTCTTCCCATTATTTCTGTTTCCCTTGGGAACAAACCTCTCCTCTGCCTCCTTGCATTTTGTTGCCACATAGTCCATCATTTCTTGTACTGGTTTTCCTGTCAGTTCCCTCTCCCACTGAATGTTTTGAAGGAAGTTCCTCATGCCTGAGTAGTTTCCCCTTTTGTAGTTTGGTTTTTCCCACCCTATTCCTGCTACTCTCTCCACTTGGAGCTCAACTATGTAGTCGAAGCACAGAACCACATGATCACTAGCTCCCAGGGGCCTTTCATACAAGATATCCTCGATGTCTGAACTACTCAAGGTGAATACAAGGTCCAGTCTTGCTGGTTCATCTTCTCCTCTCTCTCTGGTAGTGTCTCTAACATGTTGATGCATGAGGTTTTCCAGTACTACATCCATCATCTTGGCTCTCCATGTTTCGGAACCCCCATGGGGCTCCAGGTTTTCCCAGTCAATCTCCTTGTGATTGAAATCACCCATAACTAGTAACTTTGCTCCCCCCACATGTGCTCTCCTGGCCACCTCGGCTAGTGTGTCGACCATGGCTCTGTTGCTCTCATCGTATTCTTCTCTTGGTCTCCTGCAGTTCTGTGGTGGGTTGTACATTACTGCAATTATCACCTTATGTCCCTCAGACTGGATTGTTCCTACTAAGTAGTCCCTTTCACCCGTGCCATCCATTCCTTCCATTTTCTCAAAACCCCACTGGCTTTTAATGAGCAGTGCAACTCCTCCTCCCCCTCTCCTCCCTCTGTCTTTCCTGAGGATTTGATATCCGGGTGGAAAGATTGAATCTGTTATTATTCTGGTGAGTTTTGTTTCTGTGAGTGCTATTATGTCTGGGGATGTCTCCTTGATTCTTTCATGCCACTCCTCATACTTATTTGTTATTCCATCTGCATTTGTATACCATACCTTCAACTTCTTTTCTAAGACTGTGGTCTGGGAGGTGTATTGGGGTTGGGGAATTGGGAGACCTGATAAGGAACTATGGGTGGTTGCTGTGGGGGTGGAGTTTGTAATGTAGTGGGTGGGGGCATTGGATATGACATGGGTGTTTTGGTTTAGAGTGTTTGGCTGCACTGGGGTTGACCTGGTTGGGAGGCTTCTATAGGAAGCTGTGAGGGAGGTTGTATTTGATCTTCTTCCTGTGTCTGGGATCTCCTGTCTATCTTCTCCATCCCCTCTCTTTCCTCCTTTCGCCTTTGTATCATCTCTCTCAGTTTCCGCCTTTCGTCTTGTGTTCTGTCGCGGTCGAGATACACCTTCCTGTATTCCGGCATGTCCCTTAATCGTGCTTTCTCCCACAGTATCCTGTTCCGAGTCGATTCTGCCTTGAAGGTCACTTTCACTGGCCGGGTTCTTTTTTTTACAAACCCCCCTATTCTCCGAAAATTTTCCAGCTGGGTCATGTCGTCTTCTCCGATTACTTTCATGATGCTTTCAATTGCT
>NC_091292.1:61455156-61525156 GCF_038502225.1 Cherax quadricarinatus
ACTCACGTACGATGACCGCTAATAATATCTTAGGACAGCCACTAAAACGCTAAACCCTGGGAGCACTATTTAGCGATACTGCTTCACGTGTGTGTGTGTGTGTGTGTGTTTTTGTGTGTGTGTGTATGTTTGTGTGTATGTGTGTGTGTGCTTTGTGTTTGTGTGTGTGTTTTTGTGTGTGTGTGTTTGTGTGTGTTTGTGTGTATGTGTGTGTGTGTGTTTGTGTATGTGTGTGTGTGCGTGTGTTTGTGTATGTGTGTGTGTGTATGTGTGTGTGTGTGTGTGTTTGTGTGTGTATACTCACCTAACTGTACTAACCTAATTGTTGTTACAGTGGTCAAGACTCAGCTCCTGGCCCCGCCTCTTCACTGATCGCTACTAGGTCCTCTCTCTTCTTCCTGAGCTTTGTCATATCTCGTCTTAAAGCTATGTATGGTTCCTGCCTCTGCTACATCATTTACCAGACTATTCCACTTCCTGACAACTCTGTAACTGAAGAAATACTTCCTAACATCCCTATGACTAGTCTGAGTCTTCAGCTCCCAATTGTGACCCCTTGTTTCTGTGTCCCCTCTCTGGAACATCCTGTCTCTGTCCACCTTCTCTATTCTAGGCAGTATTTTGTATGTTATCATGTCTTCCCTGACCCTCCTGTCCTCCAGTGTCGTCAGTCCGATTTTCCTCAACATTCCCCTGAGCTCCGGAACTAACAATGTCGCAAACCTTTCTACTTCCTCTAATTTCTTGACATGCTTGACCAGGTGTGGGTTCCAGACTGGTGCTGCTTACTCCAGTATGGACCTGACGTACACAGTGTACAGTGTCTTTAACGATTCCTTACTAAGGTATCGGAACGCTATTCTCAGGTTTGCCAGGCGCCCATATGCTGCAGCAGTTACATGGTTGATGTGTGCTTCCGGAGATGTGCTTAGTGTTATGGTCACCCCAATATCTTTCTCCTTGAGTGAGGTTTGCAGTCTTTGTCCACTTAACCTATACTCTGTCTGCGGTCTTCTTTGCCCTTCCCCAATCTTCATGACTTTACATTTGGCAAGGTTGAATTCGAGAAGCCAGTTTCTGGACCACGTGCCCAGTCTGTCCAGGTCTCTTTATAGTCCTGCCTTATCCTCATCTGATTTAATTCTTCTCATCAACTTCACATCTGCAAACAGGGACACTTCGGAGTCTATCCCTTCCATCATGTCATTCACATATATAAAAAATAGCACTGATCTTAGAACTGACCCCTGTGGGACCCCGTTCGTCACAGGCGCCCACTGTGATACCTCTTCACGTACCATGACTCGTTGCCTCCCTGTCAGGTATTCCCTGATCCATTGCAGTGCCCTTTCTGTTATACGCGCCTGTTCCTCCAGCTTCTGCACTGATCTCTTGTGAGGAACTGTGTCGATGGCCTTCGTGCAGTCCAGGAAAATGCAATCCACCCACCCCTCTCGTGTCTTACTTCTGTTACCTTGCCATAAAAATCTAGAAGGTTTGTGACACAGGATTTGCCTTCCATGAATCCATACTGGTTGTCATTTATAATCTTGTTCCGTTCCAGGTGCTCCACAACTCTCCTCCTGACAATCTTCTCCATGGCTTTGCATGCAATACACGTCAGAGACACAGGTCTGTAGTTTAGTGCCTCGTTTCTGTCTCCTTTCTTAAAAATGGGGACTACATTTGCCGTCTTCCATATCTCAGGTAGTTGCCCAATTTCAAGGGATGTATTGAAGATTATGGTTAGTGGCACGCACAGCGTCTCTGCTCCTTCTCTAATAACCCACTGGGAGATACCCGGTCCCATCGCCTTTGAGGTATCAAGGTCACTTAGCAGTTTCTGCACCTCCTCCTCCGTTGTTCGTATGTCATCCAACACTTGTTGGTATATTCCCTGTTGATTTTCCCGTCTGTTCTGTCTTCCCAGAGCCCTTCCTGTGTCTACTGTAAATACTTCCTTAAATCTCCTGTTTAGCTCCTCACATACCTCCTGATCGTTTCTTGTGAGTTCCCCACCTTCTGTTCTCAGCCTGATCACCTGATCTTTGAATGTTGTCTTGCTCCTGATGCGGCTATACAACATTTTCGAGTCAGGCTTGACTTTCGATGCTATGTTATTTTCATACTGTCGCTGGGCCTCCCTCCTTGCCTGTGTATACTCGTTCCTGGCTCTGCGACTAATCTCCCCATTTTCATGTGTTCATTGCCTTCTGTACTTTTTCCATTCTCTATTGCAATTAGTTTTACCAGTTCTCTGTCCCACTGGACTTCCTGAAGGAAGTTCCTCAAACCTATGTAGTCCACTCTTTTATAGTCTCGCTTTTCCCATTCAACTCCTGTTACCCTCTCCACTTGTAACTCTAATATGTATTCAAAGCACAGAACCAAGTGGTCACTAGCTCCTAGGGGACTCCTATATGTGATGTCCTCAATATCTGAACTGCCCAGGGTAAACACAAGGTCCAGTCTTGCTGGTTAGTCCTCCCCTTTCACTTTGGTAGTGTCCTTAACATGTTGGTGCATGAGGTTTTCCAGTACAACATCCATCATCTTGGCTCTTCATGTTTCGGGACCCCGTGTGGCTCCAGGTTTTCCCAATCAATCTCCCTGTGGCTGAAATCGCCCATAACCAGTAACTTTGCTCTGCTCGAGTAAGCTCTTCTTGCCACCTCAGCAAGTGTGTCCACCATTGCTCTGTTGCTCTCTTCATATTCCTCTCTTGGCTTCCTGCAGTTCTGTGGCGGATTATACATCACTGCAATAACTACCTTGTGCTCCCCAGACTGAAGTGTACCTACTGTGTAGTCCCTTTCTCCAATCTCGTCCATGCCTCCCATTTTCTCGAATTTCCATAGGTTGTTTTATGAGCAGTGCAACCCCTCCTCCCCCTCTGCCCCTTCTATCTTACCTCATGATCTGATATCCTGGTGGGAAGATTATATCTGTTATTCCTGTAACTGCTATGATGTCTAGGGACTTCTCATTGATTCTTTCATGCCACTCCTCATATTTATTCGTCAATCCTTCCGCATTCTTGTACCAAACCTTCAATTACTGTTCTGAAATTGTGGTCCTGGGGGAATATTGGGGTTGGGAGAGCAGGAGCCCTGGTGGAGGCCTATGGGGGGTTGCGGTGGGAGTGGTGGCAGAGTTCCCATAGGTTGTTGTAGGAGTAGGGTTCGTGGTGTGGGGGGTGGAGACAGGGGGATCGGTGTGTGATTGTTGGTTTAGATTTTTCATTTGCCTTGGGGTTGTCGTGGCTCGAGTCCTTCTGCGGGTGTTTCTGGGGGTGTGTTTGCCCTTCCACCTGTGCCTGGGTTATTCTGCTTTTCTTTATCATTTCCTCCCATTCCTCCTTTCGTTTTTGCACTCTCTCTTTCTGTATCATCCTTTCCTCTTGTGTTCTGTCTCGATCGAGGTACACACTCTGGAACTCCGGTTTGTCTCAGCCTTGCTTCCTCCTGCAGGATCATGGTTCGAGTTGATTCTGCCTTGAAAATTACTTTGAGAGGCCATTTCCTTCTCCTTGCAAACCACCCAATTCTCCGAAAATTTGTCACCTGGGTCATGTCGCCCTCGCCTATCACCTTCATGTGTGTGTTTGTGTGTATGTGTGTGTGGGTGTGTGTGTGGGTGTGTATGTGTGTGTGTGTGTGTGTGTTTGTGTGTGTGTGTTTGTGTGTGTGTTTGTGGAGTAATTTTATAATGCCAATTATTTCTATTATTATTACTGCTACTATTACTGCTATTACTACTACTACTACTACTACTACTGCTGCTGCTGCTGCTGCTACTACTAATACTACTGTTTTTATTAATAATAATAATACTAACAATAATATAAATAAGAAAATAACGTTCCTTTCCTCCTTTGCCTTTTCCCAGCCGTTCCACTAAATTTCCTTTCCTTCTGTTCTGTCTCCCTTCCTCTTTCGCCTCTCACTTTCTCCCCAACCTACCATCTCGCAATTTATTTTCCTCCTCCTCTCTCCCTCTCCTATGTCTCTTCCCCTCTCTCCCTTCTCTCTCACCAGGTAACCAGCCTACGCTTCTCTTTCTCCCCTCACTCCCCCTCTCTCCCCTCTTATCAGGTATCCGGCCTACACTTGTCTGCATAGCGCTCATGAAGGCATTAATAAACAAAGGGGCCGCCATTTTGACGGTCTGTGCCAATATTTCCACATCAAACAGTCGGGGTCCCTTGGGATCTGTTGTAGTTTTTCCTTTTGCACCCCGTTGGATCCTGTTGTAAAGTTAGTGCAATTGATCCTCTTTAGACGTGACTGAAGCCTGTTCCTGAAGGCCTCGCTGAAATCCTCTTGTAGAGTGAATCGTTTGGCAACATAGTTTCTTTGGACCTCCCGTTGGAACCTGTTGGGAGATTTTGCAATTGGCAAATGACAAACTCTGTTGTAGTTTCTTTTGATCCAACTTAAAAACTTGTTGTATAGTTTGTGCCGTCTCACCCTATTCTAGTTTAACGAGTCAAGATTATTTCGTCTAGAGAGCTAGTTTAGTGTTCAAGAGTTGTAGTCTACTGTTCAAATGTTTGAATAAAGGCCTATCAGATACCCTGCTGAATACGATTATAGTCCCAAATGAGTTAGGTAAGGTTACATCCCTTCCTGACAAAGTAGTTCAACTACTGGATTACGGCTTCGTGTGTCAGGACACGGAGATCAGCTCCGGTTGGATTTTAGCATGATCTCCAAAAGTGACATTCGTTCTAGCACACAATACAACCTCCACGGAATCTACAACCTCTATAGGGATTAAATGCGTTATTTTTGGATACGTAAAGTGTTAACACAAAGAACCTGTTTTTAATCATAGTATAGTTAATCGACAAAAACGAAAAAACACAAACAGGGGTGGTTTGGTTCTGGTAATGTAGGATATATTGTAGTTCCATGGTTGTGGCGTGCCAACGGCACTAGACAGAGCACAGATTTTTTTTTTTTTTGCTGTGTTTTTGACCATTTTATGGTTTAATTTTGGTTAATGTGGGACGAATCAAAGTGAGGACATGAACTTGGTCTCACCAGCGTCACTGAGCAAGCATTTAATATCTTCAGTGAGAGTCCGTCGGTCTAGTCAACATCCTCGATGATGTTCCTGAGATCGTATATCAAGTCAACATCTTTGACGATGATCTTGGGTGCCCGTGGGTCTAGTCAACATTCTAGATGAAGTTCGTGAGAATACAAGGGTTTAGTCAACATCCTCGACTAAGTTTCTGAGATATCCTGAGTCTAGTCAAGATCCTTGACGGTTTTCTTGAGAGTGCCTGGGTTCAATCAACCTAGACGACATTCTTAAGAGTTCCTGGGCCTAGTCACGTAAATGTGTTTCTTTCACTTCATTTATTTGAGAATGAAATGAGTGTGACAGGGAAAGATAGGATTAGATTTTGCCACTGAAATGGCTAGTTTATTGTGGACAGCGCAAGACTATATGGATGCGTAAGAAGATAGGGAACTAGACTCCAAAAGGGTTAACTGGAGTGCATCTGAATTTAGATCTACAGTTGACTTATCTATTTCAAGCAAATTTAGAATTTTGCTTATATGTCTAGTATCTTATTTTCATGAATAAAATTTCCTGACATTACCAACAAGCGATGGTACTAGTGGCTTGTTCCAGCAGCATCAACAAGAGATGGTGCTTGTGGATTGTTCCAGCAGCATCAACAAAAGATGGTACTTGTGGATTGTTCCAGCAGCATCAACAAGAGATGGTACTTGTGGATTGTTCCAGCAGCATCAACAAGAGATAGTATTAGTGGCTTGTTCCAGCAGCATCAACAAGAGATGATACTAGTGGCTTGTTCCAGCATCATCAAGAGATGATACTAGTGGCTTTTTCCAGCAGCATCAACAAGAGATGATACTAGTGGCTTGTTCCAGCAGCATCAACAAGAGATGATACTAGTGGCTTTTTCCAGCAGCATCAACAAGAGATGATACTAGTGGCTTGTTCCAGCAGCATCAACAAGAGATGATACTAGTGGCTTGTTAGAACATAAGAACATAAGAAAGGAGGAACACTGCAGGAGGCCTGTTGGCCCATACTAGGCAGGTCCTTTACAATTCATCCCTCTAACGAAACATTTGTCCAACCCAATTTTCAGTGCTACACAAGAAAGAAGCTCTGGTGTGAATGTCACACTTAAATCCAACCCCTCCCACTCATGTACTTATCCAACCTAAATTTGAAACTACCCAAAGTCCTAGCCTCAATAACCCAGCATCAACTAGAGATGATACTAGTGGCTTGTTCCAGCAGCATCAACAAGAGATGATACTAGTGGCTTTTTCCAGCAGCATCAGCATGATGACCTGGATGACATTTTAAATATTCTATAATAGCATCTAAAGACCATGTCAAGGATTTTCATGTCTGATTTGTTGTACATAGTCATAACTTAAAACCTATATATTTACAATATATCTAGATATTCATAACTGATAGCTGTATATTTATTATATATTTAGAGATTTATAAGCTAATATCTATTTATATATTAAACCAACCTCGAATTCCTAACATTTTAGTTTTATCATCAGAGCTAAACCTAGAGGGGTTTATACACCACTTGGGGAATGGAATATTATCAGGTTTGATCCAAAGTGGAGGGTTGATCCAATTCTCTGAATTCAGAGTCTTGATCAGCATCGAGTCGCCTTTCCTTGTTTGGTTAACGATTGTTCTGGGGTGATAAAGGGTTGTGAACCTTTGCTTTGAATCTGATTTTTTTGTGAATGTTCAGAGTTGCTGAAGATTTGTGAACGTTTGTTCTAAGCTGATGAAGATTTGTCAGTGTTTATCTTCAGTAAATGAAGGCTAGTTTGTGTGTTCTCCCGTGGCCCCGAGGCTCACACTGTGTGTGTCCTCCAGTGGCCCCGAGGCTCACACTGTGTGTGTCCTCCCGTGTCCCCGAGGCTCACACTGTGTGTGTCCTCCCGTGTCCCCGAGGCTCACACTGTGTGTGTCCTCCCGTGGCACCGAGGCTCACACTGTGTGTGTCCTCCCGTGACCCCGAGGCTCACACTGTGTGTGTCCTCCAGTGGCCCCGAGGCTCACACTGTGTGTGTCCTCCAGTGTCCCCGAGGCTCACACTGTGTGTGTCCTCCAGTGGCCCCGAGGCTCTCACTGTGTGTGTCCTCCCGTGGCCCCGAGGCTCTCACTGTGTGTGTCCTCCCGTGGCCCCGAGGCTCACACTGTGTGTGTCCTCCAGTGGCCCCGACGCTCACACTGTGTGTGTCCTCCCGTGGCCCCGAGGCTCACACTGTGTGTGTCCTCCCGTGGCCCCGAGGCTCTCACTGTGTGTGTCCTCCCGTGGCCCCGAGGCTCACACTGTGTGTGTCCTCCAGTGGCCCCGAGGCTCACACTGTGTGTGTCCTCCAGTGGCCCCGAGGCTCACACTGTGTGTGTCCTCCAGTGGCCCCGAGGCTCACACTGTGTGTGTCCTCCCGTGGCCCCGAGGCTCACACTGTGTGTGTCCTCCCGTGGCCCCGAGGCTCACACTGTGTGTGTCCTCCCGTGGCCCCGAGGCTCACACTGTGTGTGTCCTCCCGTGGCCCCGAGGCTCACACTGTGTGTGTCCTCCCGTGGCCCCGAGGCTCACACTGTGTGTGTCCTCCCGTGGCCCCGAGGCTCACACTGTGTGTGTCCTCCCGTGGCCCCGAGGCTCACACTGTGTGTGTCCTCCCGTGGCTCCGAGGCTCACACTGTGTGTGCCCTCCCGTGGCCCCGAGGCTCACACTGTGTGTGCCCTCCCGTGGCCCCGAGGCTCACACTGTGTGTGTCCTCCCGTGGCCCCGAGGCTCACACTGTGTGTGCCCTCCCGTGGCCCCGAGGCTCACACTGTGTGTGTCCTCCAGTGGCCCCGAGGCTCACACTGTGTGTGTCCTCCAGTGGCCTCGAGGCTCACACTGTGTGTGTCCTCCCGTGGCCCCGAGGCTCACACTGTGTGTGTCCTCCAGTGGCCCCGAGGCTCACACTGTGTGTGTCCTCCCGTGGCCCCGAGGCTCACACTGTGTCCTCCCGTGGCCCCGAGGCTCTCACTGCGTATGTTCTCCCGTGGCCCTGAGGCTCACACTGTGTGTGTCCTCCCGTGGCCCCGAGGCTCACACTGTGTGTCCTCCAGTGGCCCCGAGGCTCACACTGTGTGTGTCCTCCAGTGGCCCCGAGGCTCACACTGTTTGTGTCCTCCCGTGGCCCTGAGGCTCTAACTGTGTATGTTCTCCCGTGGCCCTGAGGCTCACACTGTGTGTGTCCTGCCGTGGCCCCGAGGCTCACACTGTGTGTGTCCTCCCGCGGCCCCGAGGCTCACACTGTGTGTGTCCTCCAGTGGCCCCGAGGCTCACACTGTGTGTGTGTCCTCCAGTGGCCCCGAGGCTCACACTGTATATGTTCTCCCGTGGCCCTGATGCTCACACTGTGTGTGTCCTCCCGTGGCCCCGAGGCTCACACTGTGTGTGTCCTCCCGTGGCCCCGAGGCTCACACTGTGTATGTTCTCCCGTGGCCCCGAGGCTCACACTGTGTATGTTCCCCCGTGGCCCTGAGGCTCACACTGTGTGTGTCCTCCCGTGGCCCCGAGGCTCACACTGTGTGTGTCCTCCCGTGGCCCCGAGGCTCTCACTGTGTATGTTCTCCCGTGGCCCTGATGCTCACACTGTGTGTGTCCTCCCGTGGCCCCGAGGCTCACACTGTGTGTGTCCTCCCGTGGCCCCGAGGCTCACACTGTGTGTGTCCTCCCGTGGCCCCGAGGCTCACACTGTGTATGTTCTCCCGTGGCCCCGAGGCTCACACTGTGTATGTTCTCCCGTGGCGCTGAGGCTCACACTGTGTGTGTCCTCCCGTGGCCCCGAGGCTCACACTGTGTGTGTCCTCCCGTGGCCCCGAGGCTCACACTGTGTGTGTCCTCCCGTGGCCCCGAGGCTCACACTGTGTGTGTCCTCCCGTAGCCCCGAGGCTCACACTGTGTGTGTCCTCCAGTGGCCTCGAGGCTCACACTGTGTGTGTCCTCCAGTGGCCCCGAGGCTCACACTGTGTGTGTCCTCCCGTGGCACCGAGGCTCACACTGTGTGTCCTCCAGTGGCCCCGAGGCTCACACTGTGTGTGTCCTCCAGTGGCCCCGAGGCTCACACTGTGTGTGTGCTCCCGTGGCCCCGAGGCTCTCACTGTGTATGTTCTCCCGTGGCCCTGCGGCTCACACTATGTATGTCCTCGCGTGGCCCCAAGGCTCACACTGTGTGTCCTCCCGTGGCCCCGAGGCTCACACTGTGTATGTTCTCCCGTGGCCCCGAGGCTCACACCGTGTATGTTCTCCCGTTGCCCTGAGGCTCACACTGTGTGTGTCCTCCCGTGGCCCCGAGGCTCACACTGTGTGTGTCCTCCCGTGACCCCGAGGCTCACACTGTGTCCTCCCGTGGCCCCGAGGCTCACACTGTGTGTGTCTTCCAGTGGCCCCGAGGCTCACACTGTGTGTGTCCTCCCTTGGCCCCGAGGCTCTCACTGTGTATGTTCTCCCGTGGCCCTGAGGCTCACACTGTGTGTGTCCTCCCGTGGCCCCGAGGCTCACACTGTGTATGTTCTCCCGTGGCCCTGAGGCCCGCACTGTGTGTGTCCTCCCGTGGACCCAAGGCTCACACCGTGTGTATCCTCCCATGGACCCAAGGCTCACACTGTGTGTCCTCCCGGGACCCCGAGGCTCACACTGTGTGTGTCCTCCCGGGACCCCGAGGCTCACACTGTGTGAGTCCTCCCGTGGCCCTGAGGCTCACACTGTGTGAGTCCTCCCTTGGACCTGAGGCTCACGCTGTATGTTCTCCCGTGGCCCCGAGTCTCACACTGTGTATGTTCTCCCGTGGCCCTGACGCTCACACTGTGTGTGTCCTCCCGTGGACCCGAGGCTCACACTGTGTGTGTCCTCCCGTGGACCCCCCGACGCTCACACTGTGTGTGTTCTCCAGTGGCTCCGAGGCTCACACTGTGTGTGTCCTCCCGTGGCCCCGAGGCTCAAACTGTGTGTCATCCCGTGGCCCCGAGGCTCAAACTGTGTGTCATCCCGTGGCCCCGAGGCTCACATTGTGTGTGTCCTGCCGTGGCCCCGAGGCTCACACTGTGTGTGTGTCCTGCCGTGGCCCCGAGGCTCACACTGTGTGTGTCCTCCCGTGGCCCCGAGGCTCACACTGTGTGTGTCCTCCCGTGGCCCCGAGGCTCACACTGTGTGTGTCCTCCAGTGGCCCCGAGGCTCACACTGTGTGTGTCCTCCTGTGGCCCCAAGGCTCACACTGTGTATGTTCCCCTGTGGCCCCGAGGCTCACACTGTGTATGTTCTCCCGTGGCCCTGAGGCTCACACTGTGTGTGTCCTCCCGTGGCCCCGAGGCTCACACTATGTATGTCCTCCCGTGGCCCTGAGGCTCACACTGTGTGTGTCCTCCCGTGGACCCGAGGCTCACACTATGTGTGTCCTCCTGGGACCCCGAGGCTCACACTGTGTGAGTCCTCCCGTGGCCCTGAGGCTCACACTGTGTGTGTCCTCCCGTGGACCCGAGGCTCACATTGTGTGAGTCCTCCCGGGACCCCGAGGCTCACATTGTGTGAGTCTTCCCGTGGACCCGAGGCTCACACTGTGCGTGTCCTCCCGGGGCCCCGAGGCTCACACTGTGTTAGTCCTCCCGGGGCCCCGAGCCTCACACTGTGTGTGTCCTCCCGTGGCCCAGAGGCTCACACTGCGCGTGTCCTCCCGTGGCCCCGAAGCTCACACTGTGTGTTTCCTCCCATGGCCACGAGCCTCACACTGAGTGTGTCTTCCCGTGGCCCCGAGCCTCACACTGCGTGTGCCCTCCCGTGGCCCCGAGGCTCACACTGTGTGTGTCCTCTCGGGGCCCCGATTTTCACGCTGTGTGTGTCCTCCCGTGGCCCCAAGGCTCACACTGTGTGTCCTCCCGCGGCCCCGAAGCTCACACTGTGTATGTCCTCCAGTGGCCCCGAGCCTCACACTGTGTGTGTCCTCCCGGGGCTCCGAGGCTCACAGTGTGTGTCCTTCCGTGGCCCCGAGGCTCACACTGTGTGTGTCCTTCCGTGGCCCCGAGGCTCACACTGTGGGTGTCCTCCCGTGGCCACGAGGCTCACACTGTGTGTGTCCTCCCGTGGCCCCGAGGCTCACGCTGTGTCTCCTCCCGTGGCCCCGAGGCTCACTCTGTGTATGTCCTCCCGGGGCCCTGAGGCTCACTGTGTGAGTCCTCCCGTGACCCCGAGGCTCACACTGTGTTTCCTCCCGTGGCCCCGAGACTCACACTGTGTGTGTCCTTCCGGGACACAGAGGCTCACACTGTGTGAGTCCTCCTGTGGCCCCGAGGCTCACACTGTGTGTGTCCTCCCGTGGCCCCGAGGCTCACACTGTGTGTGTCCTCCCGTGGCCCGAGGCTCACACTGTGTGTGTCCTCCGGTGGCCCCGAGGCTCACACTGTGTATGTTCTCCTGTGGCCCCAAGGCTCACACTGTGTATGTTCTCCCGTGGCCCTGAGGCTCACACTGTGTGTGTCCTCCCGTGGCCCCGAGGCTCACACTATGTATGTCCTCCCGTGGCCCTGAGGCTCACACTGTGTGTGTCCTCCCGTGGACCCGAGGCTCACACTATGTGTGTCCTCCTGGGACCCCGAGGCTCACACTGTGTGAGTCCTCCCTTGGCCCTGAGGCTCACACTGTGTGTGTCCTCCCGTGGACCCGAGGCTCACATTGTGTGAGTCCTCCCGGGACCCCGAGGCTCACATTGTGTGAGTCTTCCCGTGGACCCGAGGCTCACACTGTCTTAGTCCTCCCGTGGACCCGAGGCTCACGCTGTGTGTCCTCCCGTGGCCCTGAGCCTCACTCTGTGTGTGTCCTCCCGTGGCCCAGAGGCTCACACTGCGCGTGTCCTCCCGTGGCCCCGATGCTCACACTGTGTGTGTCCTCCCGTGGCCACGAGCCTCACACTGAGTGTCTTCCCGTGGCCCCGAGCCTCACACTGCGTGTGCCCTCCCGTGGCCCCGAGGCTCACACTGTGTGTGTCCTCTCGGGGCCCCGATTTTCTCGCTGTGTGTGTCCTCCCGTGGCCCCAAGGCTCACACTGTGTGTCCTCCCGCGGCCCCGAAGCTGACACTGTGTATGTCCTCCAGTGACCCCGAGCCTCACACTGTGTGTGTCCTCCCGGGGCTCCGAGGCTCACACTGTGTGTGTCCTACCGTAGCCTCGAGGCTCATAGTGTGTGTCCTACCGTGGCCCCGAGGCTCACACTGTGTGTGTCCTTCCGTGGCCCCGAGGCTCACACTGTGGGTGTCCTCCCGTAGCCTCGAGGCTCACACTGTGTGTGTCCTCCCGTGGCCCCGAGGCTCACACTGTGTATGTCCTCCCGGGGCCCTGAGGCTCACTGTGTGAGTTCTCCCGTGACCCCGAGGCTCACACTGTTTTCCTCCCGTGGCCCCGAGGCTCACACTGTGTGTGTCCTTCCGGGACACCGAGGCTCACACTGTGAGTCCTCCCGTGGCCACGAGGCTCACACTGTGTGTGTCCTCCCGTGGCCCTGAGGCCCACACTGTGTGTCCTCCCGGGACCCCGAGGCTCACACTGTCCGAGTCCTCCCGTGGCCCCGAGGCCCACACTGTGTGTCCTCCCGGGACCCCGAGGCTCTCACTGTGCGTGTCCTCCCGGGACCCCGAGGCTCACACTGTGCGTGTCCTCCCGTGGCCCCGAGGCTCACAATTTGTGCGTCCTCCCGTGGCCCGAGGCTCACACTGTGTGTCTTCTCGTGGCCCCGAGGCTCACACTGTGTAAGTCCTCCCGTGGCCCTGAGGCTCACACTGTGAGTCATCCCGTGGCCCCGAGGCTCACACTGTGTGTCCTCCCGTGGCCCCGAGACTCACACCGTGTGTCCTCCCATGGCCCCGAGGCTCACACTGTGAGTCATCCCGTGGCCCCGAGGCTCACACTGTGTGTGTCCTCCCGTGGCCCTGAGACTCACACTGTGTGTGTCCTCCCGGGGCTCCGAGGCTCACACTGTTTGTACCCCTGTGTCCCCGAGACTCACATTGTGTGTGTCCTCCCGGGGCTCCGAGGCTCACACTGTGTGTGTCCTCCCGTGGCCTCGAGGCTCACACTGTGTGTGTGTCCTCCCGTGGCCCCGAGGCTCACACTGTGTGTGTCCTCCCGTGGCCCCGAGGGCCACACTGTGTGTCCTGCCGGGACCCCGAGGCTCACACTGTGTGTGTCCTTCCGTGGCCCCGAGGCTCACACTGTGTGTGTCCTCCCGTGGCCACGAGGCTCACACTGTGTGTGTCCTCCCGGGACTCCGAGGCTCACACTGTGCGAGTCCTCCCGTGGCCCTGAGGCTCACACTTTGTGTCCTCTCTTGGCCCCAAGGGTCACACTGTGTGTGTCTTCCCGTGGCCGGAGGCTCACACTGTGTCCTCCCGTGGACTCGAGGCTCACTCTGTGTGTCCTCCCGTGGCCCGAGGCTCAAAGTGTGTGTGTCCTCCCGTGGCCCTGAGGCTCACAGTGTGTCTTCCCGTGGCCCCGAGGCTCACACTCTGTGTGTCCTCCCGTGGCCCCGAGGCTCACACTGTGTTACAAAAAACGCGATTCTAAAAGCTTAGAGATCTCCAGTGAATATTAGAAAGGACTGCCCTTCTAGCATCCAGCCTGTTACTGGGTTTTCGTAACAAGTAGTCAGTATCCTTGTCCAATTATCCATTAAAATTCAGTATTATTCAATAGTGCTTCAGGATTACAACTGGTAGGCTACTAACTAGAGGAATTAAAATTTAATAAGTTTATTAAGTCTAGAGGTATATTATCAAATTAAATTAATCACAGCAATGAAAATAAAATCAATCTCTCGAGTTCAATATTATTGTGCTGAAAGCACATATCACATTTATAATTCTTAAGTACCGTCTGGTACATTAACATTTAATAAGATATTACAAATATGTACAAGTGTGTATGTGCTCTAAGTAGTTCGCTATGTCTCACGACTCGACTAGACTTAAACAAGTGACTGACAAAGTCCTCAAATAAACTAACTTCTTGACCGACTGGCAACCAGAACAGTCTGCTTGAACAATGAAAAGAATGCTAAGCCCAATAGCCATATAACAAGCGACTGCGACACAATCAGGATAAAGGAGATAATATAACGACACTAAGTAGGGACCATTAGCAGATCCTCCACAAAAGTTACAAAACTCCCATACTACTGAATCTAAGTTCAGCATAGGAAAAACCCGACTGTGACAATACACAGAAACCAGTACAAAATTAGGTCAGAAGCTATAGCTAAGGACCTGAGATGTTCAGAGTGTCTATGTGACACACAACCTCAGTACAACGCCGAAAATCACTAAGTCTATACAATGTTCTGTGAACAGAGTTCTACAGAACTAACAAGAATAATGAGACAGACAATCTGTCCAACCACCAAGCGAGTCTCGAGCAGACTGAATCCTTTACGAGAGGTGAGGACACCCCCCCCCCTCGATCACGGGATAGCTCCGTGGACAGCACAGCTCAGAAGCCGGCAGTATAACGAGCAAGGAGCGATAATTACTGTAGTTTGACAATCAAGACTTGAACTGAGCACATATTATGTACATCCTAACAACATAAGCTACGTGAAATAATATAAGGCAATACATTTGCGATTTAGCTATTATCGCAAATATAAGCAATATAAAATTATATGAAAAGATAATATACATTATATATATACATAATAATCATTGTAACCCATTCAGGGGTTGCAACACCCCCCCAACACGACAGACGGTCGCACTAGGAGTTGCATTAATGTCTTTCACATTATTACTGATTACTCATATCAATACAATTTAATATAAATATTAATCAGTCTCTCTTGTGCCAAGCACCTCTACAATTTCACAGCGTCCGTCACTAGGATATGCCCCTAGTACTAGGGCAGTACACAGTATCGTTTCTCTGCATACTCGTGGTTATATACATAGGTGTAGAGACAGGATAGTGCTGACAAGGAGGGCACGTTGAGGCTCGATCATAGTAGAGGAGACTGCATTCCACTCTTAAGTAGTGGTTGTGGAATGCGAGGCAGTATGAACATCTGAGTATGAAACAGCTTAAGGTGTGTAGTGAGGGGGGGTCTATGACAGGACAGTGTTCCGCGTCACGCAGTACATCGCCCACACAACACTACCCACTCAACACTCAGCTTGTCTCCTCCTCACACACCAATACTGTGAATACATAAATATAATAATTAGACATGACATGAGTATATATAGTTAATATGGGCTGGAGGGATTAAGTCACTTTACTGAATTTGACATAGCAAGTAATAAAAGGTATTTGGGCATAAAATTACGTTAATTTAATGTAACTGATAATTATTAAGGACGAGACAGAGCGTCAGCAATTACATTACAATGACCACTTATGTGTTTTATACTAATAGAATAAGGTTGGATTCTGAGAGCCCACCTCATGATCCTAGCATTCTTACTCTTCATGGTGTTTATATAAGTGAGTGGATTGTGGTCAGAAAAAACATTAATTTTAAATGGGGAAGTGCCCAAATACTCTTCAAAATGTTCAAAGGACACCACAAGAGCTAGAGCATAATTTTTCTGGTGTCGTTTGAGCTTAGATGAATAGTAACATATAGGATGGAGAATATCAGTGGATGTTGACTGTTGGAGCAGCACAGCACCCACTGCATAACAACTCGCATCTATATGTAAAAAGATGGAAAGATTGAAATTAGGACTCAACACTGGAGCAGAGGAAAGCAGATGCTTCAACCTTTTAAACGAGTCTGAACAATGTCTAGTCCAGATGAACTGAACTTTGGTACTAATGAACATAGTGAGAGGTGTAGGTGGAGGTGAGTGCGATGGCTTGCCTGTCACTTGACACACGTGGCAACGTCGCACATGATCAGCTACTGTTTCCTTCATCTTTGGCCAAGTAAAATGTTTTGCCAGTTTACCGAGTGTCTTCTTGACACCCAAATGTCCTCCTATGGGACTATTGTGAGCAAAATCAATGACTTGTTCACGAAATGTAACTGGTAACACTACTAGATGCTTGACTGTGGTGGAAACACTATCAGCTGACAACTTGCATGTATTTTTCTCCATCAGTACACCGTTACTATAATAGTAACAATTATCGAGATCCTTTGCTTCACTCTCAGTAACTGCTATATCTCTCAGTTTTTCCAGTGACTGATCAACAAACTGATCCTTGATTAAATCATCATGAGTAAGAAATTTAACGCCAGTTGAGTCTTGACTAGGTTGATGACCGGGGGGAGTCAGTGTTAATGACCCTGGGCGCAGAGCGTCACTAAACAACATATTCAACCCCAAATCATTGTCATCCACTAACTCAACAGGAGACAAGGATGGTTGTTGAATCTTTGACATAGCTCTAGTAATTGCACTGAGAGGAAATAAAATAGGTTTCTCTTTACAAGCTTCAATGGCATAAATATCATCAGTGTTATTATCAATCACAAGTGGTTCTTTACATATACCAGCATGAAGGATATCGTTCCCTATCAACAAGTCCACTGACCTGATGGGAAATACACCACTGGATATACCCACTGAAATATAACCAGTATAATAGCTTGTTTGAATATAAACTTTGTGCAGAGGCACTTTTATAACAGCCCCTCCATAGGCTTCTAACAATACATCTATCTTGCAATAGGTATCGTCAGTTATGGGCAGTACATCTTCTCTTAATAACGTGAGATAACTGCCAGTGTCTCTGAAAGAAATTATCTCAGTTAGATGTGATTCGTCAAATCCTACTTTATCTCTCGAAAAGTAAGGACTCATCGCTGAACGAATCTTTTCGTCAGATACACTTTCTGACGCTAGTCATCTATCCTGAGTAACATTATCTAAAACAGTAGGTTCAGAGGTATTGCTAGGATTTTGGTGTCTTTGTTGCTCGGAAGAGGATACGACTTGAGAGGGGGCGCCAGCCGCACGACTGTTTCTCGTATCTCATTCTAACTTATAGCAATACTCTCTAGTATGTCCTTTTCTGTTACAATAGGTACATTTAACTTTCTTCTTCTCGATATCAGATTTCTGTCTAGCCACAGAGACAGATTCAGGATTGTGAGTTTTCCTGGTAAAGGTACGAGAAGTTACAGTAGCAGGTACATCAGGCCGGCAATGAGCAGCTGATTTAGGTTGCCAACTTCTAGGACAATCTTTAGTTACCTTGTTTCTTTGTGTTTTAGTACATACAAGTTTGTGAGAAATCTCGTAATTGTCTGCTAATGCTGCAGTTTCCAGAATATCCGAGGTAGTATGATCGATCAGATATTCTTGTATGTCAGCAGGCATACAGTTGTTAAACTCTTCGTGTAGTAACAACTGAACAAGACTGTCGTAGTTGTTACACTTGGCAGACCTACACCACCTCTGAAATGCAACTTTTTTCTCACGAGCAAACTCTACACAAGTTTGATCTGGTCGTCGTTGTAACGTACGAAATGCTCTTTGATAACTTACAGGTAACAAGTTATACGTCTCTAGAATTGTTTGTTTGACAGCGTCATAACTAATGTACTTGGTAAATGGCAAAGCTGCAGTACAGGTTTGAGCTCTTCCCGTCAAAGCAGTATGCAACAATGTTGCCCAGTGCTTACGTGGCCAATTCATAGCACGTGCCTGGTTCTCAAACACATCAAAATATGTGTCTAAGTCACTTTAAAAAAACTTAGGAACCATTGATGCAGCTTTCTGCACATTAAATGTGTCCTGTGATCTATCAGTCTGTTGTCTTAACAGACGAACATTTTCTCTTTGGAAATCATCTTCGTTCAATTTCCTCTGAGCCTCTATTTTTTTTATATTTTATTTAAAACAATACAATACATTAAATAGATAAAAGAACACATTATCAGGTCTTACACAGAATTATAAATTTCATTAACAAAGCACACAGACATTTAACTTTGTGCTAACACAAACTGTCCCTCATCGCCAATGCATTTTATTTTATTTAAAAGTACATCACAGCACATAAAAAATAACAAACAGGCTTTATCTGCCAACAAATGTAATAAACTTTCCATGGCCATATAATACCACATACAGATATAATTATACATCATGTAACAAAAATTATCTAATGAAAACACCAACAGTAACCAAAGTAAGGAGAGAATTGATACATACTTCCGTACTAACGACAACAAAAGTAAAACAAGATATTCTGTACTATGACTGAACGTCATAAGGTACAAACTCAAAAGGGCACAGTATGTTACATACCGTAGCCCTGCAAACTAAAACCCCCCTTCCCTAGACAGAACCCCCCCTTCCCTATACAGAACCCCCCCCCTATCTGAAAAGTACAACATAAAATCAGACCCACAAGAGTGCACAATAAATTAAGTTAACCCTAACACATCTATAATGCATATCCAAAAGTATGAATCTTACGACACGTAAGAATATGAAGCATAAAACACAATGATACATCTGTTCCCTAAACTTGTAATGGTAAAGGATATAACTGCCTCACGGCTTACAAAACAAACTGCAAGTGCAATAAGTACATTATGTAAATATAGAACAGTTTGATTTCTAACATTGGTTAGAAAGTATTTCCTATAGTCAAATTACATTAACAAGATCCGTCCACATCATAATCACACGACAAACGGTGCTGTACAATATAATGGTAATACACCTACACACAAAGTATTGACGATGGTTTTATACTCAGACACAACACATTATACATTATTAAAGAACATGTCTAACTTGGTGTATATACAAATGGCAAGCACACATGGGTAAGTATATAGACTGCATAATAACGTGTTAAAAAACCAACACACACAATAACACACACACACAAGCACACTCATACACGTCAACATAGACATAGGTATTAATGGATCGACGACGAAAACATCCAATTACATGCAATATCATATATTACATGTAATAGGAAAACACGTCTATACAAATACCAATGATTGGTATACAAGAATAAAAAGGGCATCACATTGGAGACATACATACAACATTGGAGACATATATACAACATTAGAGACATACATACAATTAAACGCAGCTGACCAGCCCGTAAGATTACCCACTGAACAAACACAAATTATCTCAAATCCTTTAACTCTAACGCTCTGTATGCAGACGGGAAATCTTTCTCCCATCTCCCCTCATATACTAACTGATTTCGACACTTAGTTCTAAGAATTGTTCCCGCTAAAACCCGGATTCTGCTATTACCTTCAACATGTCTCATAGCCCATGACACATATATATAATCGGCTACGACATACGACACTGCACGTTGTACACAGATGTCGACCCCACCCACATCAAAACTCAACGCCCTAATTACAGACAAACCTCCCCCCCCTACCATTCGTAAAACCCTGCTTAACCACGCACGTACTATACCTAAATTTTCACAGAAATACACAACGTGAAACGCTGATTCGTCCTCCCCGCACACTGAACAACTCCGGTCCTCCTCTACACGCCGATTAGACAACACCACCTTGGACGGCAGAATCCCGTGCAAAAATTTAAAAACCACTTCGCGTACTCGAGGAAGGAGATGTAACTGATGAACTCGCTTCCATATATCACACCACGCGTACATGGGGAACATTCCTTGAACTCTCACCTCAACTTTCACCATACCCACTCTTTCCAAAGTACTCAATTTAACGCTCCGCACGTCTCGCATGCACAGTAACACACGTAGCATCGTATCGCACTTGATTACATCTGCCCGTCTCCACCACCTGCGCAGGTCACGATACATTTCTGTTAAACCACCATGCCTGCCACCCAGTCGGAGAAAACGACGTTTCACGTAACAAGCAATGACTCGGTCTCTTAAAGGAACAAGACCTAACCCTCCTTGACGCATTGGTGTCTCTACCACCGCTCTTGTGAGCCAGTCGCACCCTGAACCCCACAGAAATCTATAAACTCTATTTAAAAGATGTTTGATATCCCCCTTTATTAGTGGATACAGCGCAGCAACGTGCCAAACTTTACTATAAAGAAGAACATTAATTACTATCGCTCGCTGGTGTAGGGTTAAATGTCGTGGCCTTAGACTATTTAAACGCCTCAAAACATTATTTACCACCCTCCCCGAATTACATGCCCTCGTCTCATCAACCTCTCTCATATACTGTATACCACATATAGTAACACAGTCAACCACCGTCCACGTCTCTACACCTACCTCCTCTCTCGCCCAATCTCCCAACTTCATAATCTTTGATTTTTCTTTATTAACTCGCATTCCTGTTGCTCTACCAAATATATCTACAAATCTTCCTACACAACTCAACTGCTCCCTCGTACGTACTAGGACAGTTGTATCATCTACATAACCTACTATGGCAGGTCGATCACTACTCGAACCCCACGACGAATCTACACCCCGCCCACAAACTGTCCAATAAAAAGGGTCCTGCATGCAAGCAAAGAGCATTTGAGACATAGGGCATCCCTGTCGAATGCCTCTATTCAATTTGACTAAGTCTCCTAACTTCCCATTAATTTGTACTCTAAACCCAGCACCATTATACAAAGAGCGGGCCCACATGATGATCTCATTACCAAACCCCTGCCATCTCATAAACTTCCACAGCACATCCCTTTCTACACTATCAAAAGCAGCTTGCCAGTCTAAAGCCAAAACACCACCCCCGCCCCTCGTTCCGCATTCCTCGACAAACTCCCTGATATGCCCATGACCATCATACATTGTCCTACCTGGCACGCCTAACTGACCCTTATGTATTACCTTGTCAAACACTTTCTTAATCCTATTCATTAAAATTTTTGCATATAATTTATAATCACTACACATTAGTGATATTGGTCGGTAATCCTTGAGTGATACGGGTATGTCACATTTTTTAACTAACACCAAAACCGCCGTACTCTGAGACATACCTAAACGACCCCCCTCCTTCATCGCATTGAGTAAACGTACCAGAAAAGTCCGTATGACCTCCCAATGTTGAATATAAAATTCACATGGAATGCCATCAATACCTGGCGCCTTACCCTTGCACATTCCCTGCAAAGCCTCCCACACCTCAGCTTCAGTTATAGGCCCACCCATGAGAAAGCGATCATTATCATTCAACTCACATCGTACATTCTGCCCCAATTCCCGTATTGCATCCACGCTTACTTCTTTATTTAGCATTTTGATATTAAACCATTTATCAACGTAATAGCTTATTCCTTCAGTTGTTGTTACAACCTGACCCTCACTATACCCTTCAACGCCATCCTGAACCACTAAACTCACGATTTCGGTCGCCTTCCTCCTTTGTGTCTGACTACGTAAGACACAAGCGGACGGCTTATCACCCCACACAGCCTCCTCAGCTCCACTCGAAATACGCGCCCCATCAAAAACCGTATTTTTCAGCTTCTGGATGTGATCTTTTAGATTGTCAATCTCGTCCACAGGGTAAATTCCAGATACCTCCCCTTGCGCATAACAGTGCTGTAAAGAACCCTCCAGGTACCTCAAAAATCCATACTCCAATCGAGAGGCCTCCTTACCCCGATGTACATAAAAATCCTTAATGCGAGGCTTCATAACCTCGTCCCATTGTCGCACTAAATCACTACCTTCCAAGGAGTCTACTCCCATAGACGTCCATAAGTGCGTGAAGAGTGTCTTATCTTCATCACTTTGAAGTAAACGAGTATTTAACTTCCAATATCCTTTAAAACGAGTCGGGAGACCTCTCCAGTCGAGCTCTACGAGAACACCGCGATGGTCGGAGAAATACACATCTAACACACGCACTTTGGTTACAACTACGCGCCGAGACACATATACCCTGTCTAAGCGCGCAGCATAGTCCTTACGCACGAAAGTGTGCTCAATCCCTAAGTCACTGCTTCCACTTACATCCACCAACCCCAGCCCAGACAACAAATCACCCAAAATAATCGAACAATAACCCGCTCCCCTCGGTTCTACGTCTTTACGGCGCACCACACAGTTCCAGTCGCCACCAACTACTGTTATATCAGGCAGAGATCTCAAATAGTACACAAGAACGTCGTTAACAAAAGTATTTTTAATATTAACATCATGTTCAGCTGGCCCATATACTCCTACAAAACCCACCCGTTGAGTACCCCACTCACCTATGACGCGTACCACGCGACCCCCCCCCCCCTTCCTCCCAATGTTTCATCACGAACGGGCTGGTCGCTTTTATTAACACAGCTACACCACCTTTCAAACGACTCGAGTGAGCCATATAAACATCATAACCATCTATCGCAAACGAACTTCCAACTTTATGGTTATGTTCTTGCACGAAACATACATCTACTGCAAAGCGATGCAACCACTCATGTACCTGCACTTGCCTTCTGTTATTTTTCATACCATTAACATTTATGGTTATACACCTAACTTTGCTAACGGTGGCTTTCCTCGAGGGACCACCACACCCCTTTTCCCTTTATGTTGACTAACGCCAAAGGCGCCACCTTTACCTTGTACATTCTTTGTTATATTACTCGCTGTCCTGGAACCACGCGACGCCCCACCCGTGACTTCCGACCACGTCTTCTTCCCCGAGCGCTGTCCAGGGGTCAAGACATCGTCGGAGTCGGGCGGGGTAGCCGCACGCTTCCTAGAAACAGCATCCTCAACTTTATCAGGACCTGTAATGTTCTCCTTGTGAACTTCTACCGCAACAGTATGAACTCTCGGACCTTCTACCTCACTCACGTTAATTAACTGATCGACGTCCTTTAACTGTGGTCTCTCCTCATCTGAACACTCCAACGCAGGCACACACGGCACAGAATCATACTCCTGCGAAGCTAAAAGGTCGCTCAATGTCGATACAATGTTAGCGTCCATGTCAGCATCCTCTCTTGCTTGAGGGCTCTCACGTCCACCATATTCTACCACATCGTGGTTGACCGTACCAGGTAGAGTCACGCAGGATGACTCCACGGGCATGGCCCGATCCACCTCATCACTCCACGATTTCAGGCGCGGTAAGTCCTCGATTACTTCATCTGCCAAATTCCGTCGAGGAGCCTCACCATCCGGACGATGACCACTTCCTGAGGGCGGCTGGCGCTTGACGCATTGTGCAGCAATGTGGTCCAATGCTCCGCAAAGGCGACAAGTTCGTCTCTGACCAGGATACGTAACGTACACCTGGGTACGGAACTCCTCTAGGTTTATGTACGAAGGTATTGGTTGGCGCAGGGACATTTTTAACGTAAACGACCCTTCCTGTAAACCAGCAAAGCGGCCATCAGACCACCGACACATAGTAACCTGGTGGATCGTCCCATAGTATTTGAAGGCGTCACGTATGTCAACTTCGTTAGCCTCAAAAGGCACGTTTCGCACACGTACCCATGTATAGTAATGTGAAACGTCGTGCAACTTAACTGTGACTGCTGGGGTTACTTGCTTGCTAACATCCTGATACTGGTTGACAATCTGCTCGTAGGTCTTGGTATCGCAAAACTTGACGAATATCCGTGATAGTCCATTTAAGGCAACGCCACACAGGGATTCACGCTGGATGCCATATACATCGCAGATGATCATCGGCACCAACACATTAATCGATGAGCTGGGGATCGTGCCCTTTATAAGGTCAATACACACAGTATTAACTCTTCTTCGATAACCCGTCGCCATTGTTGTTGTCGTCTCAAAGCTCCTCCACCAGGTGTCGGGACTGAGGAGAGACAGCTGACGACCGCTCAGCACAGCGTCTGAGCAGGGAATACTGGGCTTTCAGAATCTGAATCATAATCAGACATCTCTGTATGAGCAGGAAACAATATATCTTTAATCAACGCTCTGACAGTTTCTGCGGTGTAATTCCTGTTATACGTCACACCGAGATATTTGGCTACTTGCCAACACGTCTGAAGTTTTAAAGTACTCAACTCAGACAAAGTCAGAGTATCAATTAACTGTTTCACTTTGGCATACATCACGAAAATAATTGTACTACGAGAGAGTGATTATTGGAAACTATAATCCTAATAGGAATTTTAGTGTTGGTTGTCTTAGAGTTAGAACTCATAAACAGTATTTCCATCTCCTAGGATCAAGAGACTTAGTCAGGTACATACATCCACCTGGTATGTTGTACAAAACTAAACTCAAAGTCTTCAGATTAGGAAAGTACTCAAAGTGTTTGATCATAGATTTACTAGTATGTCAAACTGGACAATTTCTCCAACACCTTGGATCAAGAGCCTCCCGGACAGGCCCTCATTTGTTACAAAAAACGCGATTCTAAAAGCTTAGAGATCTCCAGTGAATACTAGAAAGGACTGCCCTTCTAGCATCCAGCTTGTTACTGGGTTTTCGTAACAAGTAGTCAGTATCCTTGTCCAATTATCCATTAAAATTCAGTATTATTCATTAGTGCTTCAGGATTACAACTGGTAGGCTACTAACTAGAGGAATTAAAATTTAATAAATTTATTAAGTCTAGAGGTATATTATCAAATTAAATTAATCACAGCAATGAAAATAAAATCAATCTCTCGAGTTCAATATTATTGTGCTGAAAGCACATATCACATTTATAATTCTTAAGTACCGTCTGGTACATTACCATTTAATAAGATATTACAAATATGTACAAGTGTGTATGTGTGTAAGTGCTCTAAGTAGTTCGCTATGTCTCACGACTCGACTAGACTTAAACAAGTGACTGACAAAGTCCTCAAATAAACTAACTTCTTGACCGACTGGCAACCAGAACAGTCTGCTTGAACAATGAAAAGAATGCTAAGCCCAATAGCCATATAACAAGCGACTGCGACACAATCAGGATAAAGGAGATAATATAACGACACTAAGTAGGGACCATCAGCAGATCCTCCACAAAAGTTACAAAACTCCCATACTACTGAATCTAAGTTCAGCATAGGAAAAACCCGACTGTGACAATACACAGAAACCAGTACAAAATTAGGTCAGAAGCTATAGCTAAGGACCTGAGATGTTCAGAGTGTCTATGTGACACACAACCTCAGTACAACGCCGAAAATCACTAAGTCTATACAATGTTCTGTGAACAGAGTTCTACAGAACTAACAAGAATAATGAGACAGACAATCTGTCCAACCACCAAGCGAGTCTCGAGCAGACTGAATCCATTAAGAGAGGTGAGGACACCCCCCCCCCCTCGATCACGTGATAGCTCCGTGGACAGCACAGCTCAGAAGCTGGCAGTATAACGAGCAAGGAGCGATAATTACAGTAGTTTGACAATCAAGACTTGAAATGAGCACATATTATGTACATCCTAACAACATAAGCTACGTCAAATAACAATATAACGCAATATATTTACGATTTAGCAATTATCGCAAATATAAGCAATATAAAATTATATGAAAAGATAATATACATTACATAAATACATAATAATCATTGTAACCCATTCAGGGGTTGCTACACACTGTGTGTGTCCTTCCGTGGCCCCGAGGCTCACACTGTGTGTCCTCCCGTTGCCACGAGGCTCACACTGTGTGTCTTCTCGTGGCCCCGAGGCTTACACTGTGTGAGTCCTCCCTTGGCCCAGAGGCTCATATTGTGTGTCCTCCCATGGCCCCGAGGCTCATACTGTGTGTCCTCCCGTTTCCCAGAGGCTCACACTGTGTGTCCTCCCGTTGCCCCGAGGCTCACACTGTGTGTGTCCTCCCGTGCCCCCGAGGCTCACACTGTGTGTCCTCCCGTGGCCCCGAGGCTCACGCTGTGTGTGTCCTCCCGTGGCCCCGAGGCTCACGCTGTGTGTGTCCTCCCGTGGCCCCGAGGCTCACGCTGTGTGTGTCCTCCCGTGGCCCCGAGGCTCACGCTGTGTGTGTGTCCTCCCGAGGCCCCGAGGCTCACGCTGTGTGTGTCCTCCCGTGGCCCCGAGGCTCACACTGTGTGTCCTCCCGTGGCCCCGAGGCTCACACTGTGTGTCCTCCCGTGACCCCGAGGCTCACACTGTGTGTGTCCTCCCGTGACCCCGAGGGTCACACTGTGTGTCCTCACGGGACCCCGAGGCTCACGCTGTGTGAGTCCTCCCGTGGCCCTGAAGCCCACTGTGAGTCCTCCCGTGGGCCTGAGGCTCACACTGTGTGTGTCCTTCCGTGGCCCCGAGGCTCACACTGTGTGTGTCCTCCCGGGACCCCGAGGCTCACACTATGCGAGTCCTCCCGTGGCCCCGAGGCTCACACTGTGTGTGTCCTCCCGTAGCCCCGAGGCTCACACTGTGTGTGTCCTCCAGTGGCACCGAGGCTCACACTGTGTGTGTCCTCCAGTGGCCCCGAGGCTCACACTGTGTGAGTCCTCCCGTGGCCCTGAAGCCCACTGTGTGTGAGTCCTCCCGTGGGCCTGAGGCTCACACTGTGCGTGTCCTCCCTTGGCCCCGAGGCTCACACTGTGTGTGTGTCCTCCAGTGGCCCGAGGCTCACACTGTGTGTCCTCCCGTGGACTCGAGGCTCACACTGTGTGTCCTCCCGTGGCCTGAAGCTCACAGTGTGTTCTCCCGTGGCCCCGAGGCTCACAGTGTGTGTCCTCCCGTGGCCCTGAGGCTCATACTGTGTGTCCTCCCGTGGCCCCAAGGCTCACACTGTGAGTCCTCCCGTGGCCCCGAGGCTCACACTGTGTGCCCTCCCGTGGCCCCGAGGTTCACACTGTGTGTCCTCCGTGGCCCCGAGGCTCACACTGTGTGCCCTCCCGTGGCCCCGAGGCTCACAGTGTGTGCCCTCCCGTGGCCCCGAGGCTCACACTGTGTGCCCTCCCGTGGCCCTGAGGCTCACACTGCGTGTGTCCTCCCTGGGCTCCGAGGCTCGCACTGTGTGTGTCCTCCCGTGGCCTCGAGGCTCACACTGTGTGTGTGTCCTCCCGTGGCCCCGAGGCTCACACTGTGTGTGTCCTCCCTTGGCCCCGAGGGTCACACTGTGTGTCCTCCCGAGACCCCGAGGCTCACACTGTGTGTGTCCTCCAGTGGCCCCGAGGCTCACACTGTGTGTGTCCTCCCGTGGCCCCGAGGCTCACACTGTGTGTGTCCTCCCGTGGCCCCGAGGCTCACACTGTGTGTGTCCTCCAGTGGCCCCGAGGCTCACACTGTGTGTGTCCTCCCGTGGCCCCAAGGCTCTCACTGTGTATGTTCTCCCGTGGCCCTGAGGCTCACACTGTGTGTCTTCTCGTAGCCCCGAGGCTCACACTGTGTAAGTCCTCCCGTGGCCCTGAGGCTCACACTGTGAGTCATCCCGTGGCCCTGAGGCTCACACTGTGTGTCCTCCCGTGGCCCCGAGACTCACACTGTGTGTCCTCCCATGGCCCCGAGGCTCACACTGTGAGTCATCCCGTGGCCCCGAGGCTCACACTGTGTGTGTCCTCCCGTGGTCCCGAGACTCACACTGTGTGTGTCCTCCCGGGGCTCCGAGGCTCACACTGTGTGTGTCCTCCCGTGGCCTCGAGGCTCACACTGTGTGTGTGTCCTCCCGTGGCCCAGAGGCTCACACTGTGTGTGTCCTCCCGTGGCCCCGAGGGTCACACTGTGTGTCCTCCCGGGACCCACACTGTGTGTGTCCTCCCGTGTCCCCGAGGCTCACACTGTGTGTGTCCTCCCGTGGCCACGAGGTTCACACTGTGTGTCCTCCCGGGACCCCGAGGCTCACACTGTGCGAGTCCTCCCGTGGCCCTGAGGCTCACACTTTGTGTCCTCTCTTGGCCCCAAGGCTCACATTGTGTGTGTCCTCCCGTGGCCCGAGGCTCACACTGTGTGTCCTCCCGTGGACTCGAGGCTCACACTGTGTGTCCTCCCGTGGCCCGAGGCTCAAAGTGTGTGTGTCCTCCCGTGGCCCTGAGGCTCACAGTGTGTGTCTTCCCGTGGCCCCGAGGCTCACACTGTGTGTGTCCTTCCGTGGCCCCGAGGCTCACACTGTGTGTCCTCCCGTGGCCACGAGGCTCACACTGTGTGTCTTCTCGTGGCCCCGAGGCTTACACTGTGTGAGTCCTCCCTTGGCCCAGAGGCTCATATTGTGTGTCCTCCCATGGCCCCGAGGCTCACACTGTGTGTCCTCCCGTGGCCCAGAGGCTCACACTGTATGTGTCCTCCCGTGGCCCCGAGGCTCACTCTGTGTGTCCTCCCGTTGCCCCGAGGCTCACACTGTGTGTGTCCTCCCGTGCCCCCGAGGCTCACGCTGTGTGTGTGTCCTCCCGTGGCCCCGAGGCTCACGCTGTGTGTGTGTCCTCCCGTGGCCCCGAGGCTCACGCTGTGTGTGTCCTCCCGTGTCCCCGAGGCTCACACTGTGTGTCCTCCCGTGGCCCCGAGGCTCACACTGTGTGTCCTCCCGTGACCCCGAGGCTCACACTGTGTGTGTCGTCCCGTGGCCCCGAGGGTCACACTGTGTGTCCTCCCGGGACCCCGAGGCTCACACTGTGTGAGTCCTCCCGTGGGCCTGAGGCTCACACTGTGTGTGTCCTTCCGTGGCCCCGAGGCTCACACTGTGTGTGTCCTCCCGGGACCCGGAGGCTCACACTGTGTGAGTCCTCCCGTGGCCATGAGGCTTACACTGTGCGTGTCCTCCCGTGGCCCCGAGGCTCACACTTTGTGTCCTCTCTTGGCCCCAAGGCTCACACTGTGTGAGTCCTCCCGTGGCCCTTAAGCCCACTGTGTGTGAGTCCTCCCGTGGGCCTGAGGCTCACACTGTGTGTGTCCTCCAGCGGCCCGAGGCTCACACTGTGTGTCCTCCCGTGGACTCGAAGCTCACACTGTGTGTCCTCCCGTGGCCCTGAGGCTCATACTGTGTGTCCTCCCATGGCCCCGAGGCTCACAGTGTGTGTCCTCCCGTGGCCCTGAGGCTCACACTGTGTGTCCTCCTATGGCCCCAAGGCTCACTCTGTGAGTTCTCCCGTGTCCCCGAGGCTCACACTGTGTGCCCTCCCGTGGCCCCGAGGCTCACAGTGTGTGTCCTCCCATGGCCCCGAGGCTCGCAGTGTGTGTCCTCCCGTTGCTCCGAGGCTAACACTGTGAGTCCTTCCGTGGCCCCGAGGCTCACACTGTGTGCCCTCCCATGGCCCCGAGGCTCACACTGTGTGTGTCCTCCCGTGGCCCCGAGGCTCACACTGTGTGTGTCCTCCCGTGGCCCCGAGGCTCACACTGTGCCCTCCCATGGCCCCGAGGCTCACACTGTGTGTGTCCTCCCGTGGCCCCGAGGCTCACACTGTGTGCCCTCCCGTGGCCCCGAGGCTCACACTGTGTGTCCTCCCGTGGCCCCGAGGCTCACACTGTGTGCCCTCCCGTGGCCCCGAGGCTCACACTGTGTGCCCTCCCGTGGCCCCGAGGCTCACACTGTGTGCCCTCCCGTGGCCCCGAGGCTCACACTGTGTGTCCTCCCGTGGCCCCGAGGCTCACACTGTGTGCCCTCCCGTGGCCCCGAGGCTCACACTGTGTGCCCTCCCGTGGCCCCGAGGCTCACACTGTGTGCCCTCCCGTGGCCCCGAGGCTCACACTGTGTGCCCTCCCTTGGCCCCGAGGCTCACACTGTGTGCCCTCCCGTGGCCCCGAGGCTCACACTGTGTGCCCTCCCATGGCCCCGAGGCTCACAGTGTGTGCCCTCCCGTGGGCCCGAGGCTCACACTGTGTGCCCTCCCGTGGCCCCGAGGCTCACACTGTGTGCCCTCCCGTGGCCCCGAGGCTCACACTGTGTGCCCTCCCATGGCCCCGAGGCTCACAGTGTGTGCCCTCCCGTGGGCCCGAGGCTCACACTGTGTGCCCTCCCGTGGCCCCGAGGCTCACACTGTGTGCCCTCCCGTGGCCCCGAGGCTCACACTGTGTGCCCTCCCGTGGCCCCGAGGCTCACACTGTGCCCTCCCGTGGCCCCGAGGCTCACACTGTGCCCTCCCGTGGCCCCGAGGCTCACACTGTGCCCTCCCGTGGCCCCGAGGCTCACATCCCAGTAAACAAATACTACTTAAGATCATCCCGACCTTCGTTGCGCCTCGTTTGTTTATGCAAATTTTACAAAGTTTGCTTTGTGGAATATTTAGAGAATGGCTTTCTGATTAGACGATAATTTTACGCAGAGCAAATGAGACTAGCCCGCTACATGCCTAATTGCTTGACGGGGTTGATATACAGCTCCTGGCTCTGCTTTTCTTGCCTGGGTTGGAGGACTTTGGGTTACCATTCTTAGTACTCCTACTTACCTGCATGTGTTTGGGAAGGTTTAGCTACAGCTCCTGGTCCAGCTACTTATGTGTGATGAGGTTGGGTTTTAGCTCCTGACTCTGATAATTTTCTACTTATGTTTATGAGGTTGAGCTTATTCTTCTTGGCCTCATAGTAGCTACAAGGAAGTGCATAACTAGCTGAGTTTAAGAGGGCTCCAGCACCTGGACCTTCTACTCATCTTCCTAATTGTGCGTGACTACTAAGGGCTTAGCACTTCCACCATGAATAAAAGAGTAGCACATAAGATAAGGAATCTGGTAACGTTTATATTCTGCTGCTGGCAATTAGGCTAGTGAATTGACTCTTCGAGTACATTAATGGGAAGCAGTGGGGCTAAAACCATCTACGCCCCCATTCCCGTGTTCGTTGCTTTCTGGCGAAGGCCATTCAGCCAGACAATTCAGTTTGGTATGTAGTTCAGTGTAGCTGTCTTGTGTTGACGACTCAGGGGCAACTCAACTATGTGACACAACATTAACTTTGTGTTCCATATACTCCCTTTATTCTTCTTATTTCCTATACTCAAGTTGCTTCTTGTACTCGTGTTGTTTCTAGTACTCGAGTCGTTTCTTCTACCCGAGTTGTTTACTGTACTCAAAGTGTTTGTTGTTGCTGTTTCATCAGATGTTTTTAGTTTCTGTATTTATCTAATTTCGTTATCTGTATGATTTCATTTTCCATTACTCGTTCTCGTTCAACAGTCACAATACATGGGGTTCAACACCATCAACAGGATCATTAGCTGGAGTTCAACACATTTTATTATACAGATTGAACAAAATATTAATAACTTAAATGAAAAAAATCTTGATATTTCACAATTTATTCACTTTTTTTCCTCTTGGACGATTTTTTTTTAAAGATTTTTTCTAAAATTTTATTTTTAACACAAAAAATTAAGTTATTTTTGGTTATAAAACATTAGATTGAAAAACATTGATGCTGAACTGGAGCTTAAAATCAACAACAGGCTCAGTAGCTGGAGCTCAACACTAGACAGGCACAATAACGAGCCTACAAGCTATATCCAGGCCTACTTCAACACAGGCAGATGAGCAGCAGGACCAGGAGCTTTAACTCAATACCCCTCAGGCGGCCCAGGAAATGGATCTTAACCCTCTCATAGACACCTAGTATGTGGCCCATAGCTATGCTCAGCTCCCTCAAAACGCAGGTCCAAGAGCTGTATATCAACTTTATATAATAGGTAAATTTAAGGACTGTTTTCCTCGCCCGTTTACATAGGTAAGCACATGTGTATACATAGGTAAACACACATGTGTTTACATAGTAAACACACATGTGTTTACATAGGTAAACACACATGTTTATATAGGTAAACACACGTGTTTACATAGGTAAGCACACGTGTTTACAGAGGTAAACACACATGTGTTTACATTGGTAAACACACGTGTTTACAGAGGTAAGCACACGTGTTTACAGAGGTAAACACACGTGTTTACATAGGTAAACACACGTGTTTACATAGGTAAACACACGTGTTTACATATGTAAGCACACGTGTTTACAGAGGTAAGCACACGTGTTTACAGAGGTAAACACACATGTGTTTACATAGGTAAACACACATGCTAGTTACTATGTAACCTAGAGAGGAAAACTGTTCATAAATGTATCTTATATAGAAGGTTGCAATTATCTATGTGTTATCTATTCGTAATTATCTATTTGCAATAACCTATTTGTAATTATCTAGTTGTAATTTGTAATAGTCGATTTGCAATTATCTATTTGTATTGTAATTATATGTTTGTATAATTTGTAATTATCAATTTGTAATTATCTATTTGTAATTACATGTAATTGCCTGTTTCTAGGAGCAAAGTAATATTCGTAGTGTCCCGACATTACTGTAATGAGGTGTGAGACACTCCCATGCTCCTACCATCGTTGTAGTGAGACACTCCCATGCTCCTACCATCGTTGTAGTGAGACACTCCCATGCTCCTACCATCGTTGTAGTGAGACATTTCCCATGCTCTTACCATCATTGTAGTGAGTGGGAGTGAGACACTCCCATGCTCCTACCATCACTGTAGTGAGTGGGAGTGAGACACTCCCATGCTCCTACCATTACTGTAGTGAGTGGGAGTGAGACACTCCCATGCTCCTACCATTACTGTAGTGAGTGGGAGTGAGACACTCCCATGCTCCTACCATTACTGTAGTGAGTGGGAGTGAGATACTCCCATGCTCCTACCATCACTGTAGTGAGTGGGAGTGAGACAATCCCATGCTCTTACCATCATTGTAGTGAGTGGGAGTGAGACACTTCCATTCTCCTACCATCATTGTAGTGAGTGGGAGTGAGACACTCCCATGCTCCTACCATCACTGTAGTGAGTGGGAGTGAGACACTCCCATGCTTCTACCATCATCGTAGTGCGTGGGAGTGTGCCACTCCCATTCAGTTACAGCCACCGTCATCAGACTGCCATCTTTAAGCTCTCACTGTGACGCTCTCTTCCCACTCGTCGCCCGAGTTTGTGTTTTGTGTTACCGTTCGCGTAACTGAATCACGGAGGACCGGGTTCAACGGGATTCACCTGATCACCTGGATAGCGACAGCGCAAGATTTTATCTTTTGTAAATGAACCAGCAGGTGTGCTCACTGTCCGTAGTTGAACCCACGGAATGTAGTTGAAGTTCGTGAACGCAGGTGTTCTCATTGAGAACATGTCAGAACACTGAATACAGTGGAACTCATAAGAAGTCTTTTGTTGAGTAAGGTAAGAATAATTCTTCAAGTGACTGGACACAGATGGTGTTTGCATTATATACTTAGGTACTACTATCTTCCCAATGTATAGAAAATGATACAATTAAACAAGAATATAAATAACACAGGGATTGTTATCATTTGGTAAATGAACGAGTGTCTTCTGGTCTTAAGATTCAGAAAATACTTAATTGTGGTCTTATTTTTCAAGCATTTCACTGCAATATGCACACACACACTACATCCTCCATATGAATGTATTTATAAAATTGCGTTGCCCTCCATGTTCTTACACTGTTAATGAAGAGGGTATATACGGTATTGTGTATCCCTGCGTATATACACCGTCACGCAAGATCTCGAGCGCAGGCAAAACTCGCTGACGGAGTCGAACAATGACAATTTTCTAAGTTTAATGAACTTTGCTTAACGAATAATGTTAAGGCTTGTTTCAGAGATTTTCACATAACTCCGAAGAGGTGATGAGGCGTGGAGAGGGATGTTGCATCTTGGTGTTCACCTGTCTCTACTGCACATTACTTGTCCACACACACAATTTTTACAGTGTTTATGCACATAGTTTATGCACATACATGGCTTGTGAACATATGGGACGTACGTGAAACTTACACCCTTAGTTTAAAATTAGTCTCTCACTTGCTATGGCTGATTATACATACTGGTCTCTCTTGTATGAATTTGTAAGTCAGTAGCACTAAGCAAACTTACTTTCATTTTTCTATTTTATACCTGTTAGTATCGCATCAGCTTGCAATGCTGCTCCGTTGCTCTACATATAAACACTGGTGGTCGGAATATAAGGGAACTCAAAAACTACTTTTGGCGTCTACCTTTGCCTTCATTATTTTGTGATAGTTCCTTGTGAACTGTTTCATGGCTAAGCACCACAGGCCTTCTATTTGTACCTTCTCTTCGTCCTCCTTCACTCCCGTCTCCTCTTTTACCTCTTCACATTCTTTCCTCCTGGCCTTTACCTTCTCTTCATTCTCGTTTCTCTCAGTAATTATATTCAGTTATTTTTAATATTTTCATCATAATTAGCAGTTAACAACTACTAGAGATTATATAATAAATGTAAATTTTAGTCAACCGTTGACTTATTGTATGTAATTATAAAAACTCGTAAAACTGTGAGGAAAATCGATAAGTTTGGTGAAGAGATTCAGCTTTTATCAACAGTTTTGGAAGCGAAAAGTGAAAGGGAAAACTTTGATTGGGAAAAACAGCGCTGCTATTTTTTTCGTAACCTTAGACTGATTCTCATGGCATCAGTTTAACACTTTAGAAATCCGTTAATTGATAGCGTCGTAATCGGCTTTCACTTTAAAACCTGACTTTTGCACTTACTCTCTCGATAACTCGTTGACATCGTTTAAACGCTTTTAAACGGAGCGTTTTAATGTACATAAGAGGTTTACATTTGCAGGAGTACTGATGTAGGAAGAGTAGCGTTTGTTTACAAGGCTTTGATAGTTTTAAAGCCTTCGACAGCACCAGGATCATTACGGCTGGGTGTAACCTCAGAGTCTACATTCGAAGAGGTTTATTCATCTCGTTTTTTGTGTTCTAACCTTTACAATAAAAAAATAGTGAGTTCACCACATATCTCAGTTACATAAGTGATCCAAGTGGTGCTGATGACCAGGTGAATCCGTATATGAACCCGGATCCTTCGTGATTCAGTTACGCGAACGGTAACACAAAACACAAACTCGGGCGACGAGTGGGAAGAGAGCGTCACAGTGAGAGCTTAAAGATGGTAGTCTGTTTGTGGTGGAAACTGCATGGGAGTGGCACACTCACCTCCCCCCCCTCACTGCCATGATGGAAGGTGCCTGGAGGGGCCTCCCTCCCCATTTCTGTCATAGTTATGTGAATGGGAGTGCCTCCCTCCTCAAAACAGTTATGGTAGTTACGTGGAAGTCACAAGCTTTTGCTCATACCATTATGGTAGGTGCCTGGGAGTGTCTTCTCTACCATGAATCCCAGAACATAATGAGCATTGCTTTGCTCTTCTGACAATTAATAGGTAATTACAGATAGGTAATCACACACAGCTAATCATAAATATTCAATCTCAAATAGGTAATCACGAGTAGGTAATGACAACTGTTCAGTAGTTAATCACAAATATTCACTCATACTTGTTGTACAAAACACCGACACTTAATTTTAACACACACTCACACGCTCACGAAAAACATCCATAAGGGAAAGATGTTTTTCATCTATCTTGGAACATTGCATAACTCCAGATGAAGCACAGAGATGTGTGAAAGATCTTGAGGTAAATATTTCCATCCCTCCGTGGCTTAGTTACGTAGTTTTGGAGTTGTTGGTACATTTGTTCAGTAAATGTATGGATGGGGAAAGATAACTAAATATTCATCTATTATCTAAATAGTTCTTGGTCTTATATCCCTTTTATCTCTAGGGGTAAGTGGAGAAGAATCCTTCCTCCTTAAGCCATGCGTATCGTAAGAGGCGAATGAAACGCCGGAGCAAGAGGCTAGTAACCCCTTTGTGGCATGCAAAGAGTACGTAACCTTTGTTCGGCGCATGTACACACCATCATTTACAGGCTATCTCCCCCAACCAGCGAACCAGGGACTAAGGGTTGATGATGGGGCCCCGTCGTTCAGTCAGTACCCAGGTTCCAGCCAATGAGAAGATGGTTTTGGCAATTGCAGAGGTGATGTGGGTACCACTCTCCTGTCTGCCCTTGTCATTCCCATTCTAGAGCCGGTTGAAGCACGGTCTGCTCTCTAGTGGCTTCTATTCTGCCTTGCTTACCGTGGAGTGCACTAATACCTATTGTCATACATAGTGTATATAGTGTACATACTTCTGTTCTGAATTGGCGAAGGATAATATAAGTCAAAAGTTTTTCTGCTGTGTTTATTTTGCTCTCTTTACACCCATGATAACAGGACTTTGGACTCCTGGGTTGTAATACCCTTCTTATTTATTTTTTTTTCAACAAGTTGGCCGTCTCCCACCGAGGCAGGGTGACCCAAAAAAGAAAGAAATCCCCAAAAAGAAAATGCTTTCATAATCACTGTTTTTGCAGAGGTGCTCAGAATACAACAGTTTAGAAACATATACGTATAAAGATACACAACATATCCCTCCAAACTGCTAATATCCCAAACCCCTCCTTTTACGTACAGGCATTGTACTTCCCATTTCCAGAACTCAAGTCCGACTATATGAAAATAACCGGTTTCCCTTAATCCCTTCACTAAATATTACCCTGCTCACACTCCAACAGATCGTCAGGTCCCAAGTACCATTCGTCTCCATTCACTCCTATCTAACACGCTCACGCACGCTTGCTGGAAGTCCAAGCCCCTTGCCCACAAAACCTCCTTTACCCCCTCTCTCCAACTCTTTCGAGGACGACCCCTACCTCGCCTTCCCCTATAGATTTATATGCTTTCCATGTCATTCTACTTTGATCCATTCTCTCTAAATAACCAAACCACCTCAACAACCCCTCTTCTGCCCTCTGACTAATACTTTTATTAACTCCACACCTTTTCCTAATTTCCACACTCCGAATTTTCTGCATAATATTTAAACCACACATTGCCCTTAGACAGGACATATCTCCACTGCCTCCAACCGTCTCCTCGCTGCTGCATTTACCACCCAAGCTTCACACCCATATAAGAGTGTTGGTACTACTATACTTTCATACATTCCCTTCTTCGCCTCCATAGATAACGTTTTTTGACTCCACATATACCTCAACCCACCACTCACCTTTTTTCCCTCATCAATTCTATGATTAACCTCATCCTTCATAAATCCATCCGCCGACACGTCAACTCCCAAGTATCTGAAAACATTCACTTCTTCCATACTCCTCCTCCCCAATTTGATATCCAATTTTTCTTTATCTAAATCATTTGATACCCTCATCACCTTACTCTTTTCTATGTTTACTTTCAACTTTCTACCTTGACACACACTCCCAAACTCATCCACTAACCTTTGCAATTTTTCTTTAGAATCTCCCATAAGCACAGTATCATCAGCAAAAAGTAACTGTTAATTCCCATTTTGAATTTGATTCCCCATAATTTAATCCCACCCCTCTCCCGAACACCCTAGCATTTACTTCTTTTACAACCCCATCTATAAATATATTAAACAACCATGGTGACATTACACATCCCTGTCTAAGACCTACTTTTACCGGGAAGTATTCTCCCTCTCTTCTACACACCCTAACCTGAGCCTCACTATCCTCATAAAAACTCTTTACATCATTTAGTAACTTACCACCTATTCCATATACTTGCAACATCTGCCACATTGCTCCCCTATCCACTCTATCATATGCCTTTTCTAAATCCATAAATGCAATAAAAACTTCCCTACCTTTATCTAAATACTGTTCACATACATGCTTCAATGTAAACACTTGATCTACACATCCCCTACCCACTCTGAAACCTCCTTGCTCATCTGCAATCCTACATTCTGTCTTACCTCTAATTCTTTCAATTATAACCCTACCGTACACTTTTCCTGGTATACTCAATAAACTTATTCCTCTATAATTTTTACAATCTCTTTTGTCCCCCTTCCCTTTATATAAAGGGACTATACATGCTCTCCGCCAATCCCTAGGTACCTTCCCCTCTTTCATATATTTATTAAACAAAAGTACCAACCACTCCAACACTATATCCCCCCCCCCCCCTGCTTTTAACATTTCTGTCATGAACCCATCAGTTCCAGCTGCTTTACCCACTTTCATTCTACGTAATGCCTCACGTACCTCCCCCACACTTACATTCTGCTCTTCTTCACTCTAAAAGATGGTATACCTCCCTGACCAGTGCATGAAATTACCACCTCCCTTTCTTCCTCAACATTTAAAAGTTCCTCAAAATATTCTCGCCATCTACCTAATACCTCCATCTCCCCATCTACTAACTCCCCTACTCTGTTTTTAACTGACAAATCCATACTTTCCCTAGGCTTTCTTAACTTGTTTAACTCACTCCAATTTTTTTTCTTATTTTCATTAAAATTTCTTGACAGTGCCTCTCCCACTCTATCATCTGCTCTCCTTTTGCACTCTCTCACCACTCTCTTCACCTTTCTTTTACTGTCCATATACTCTGCTTTTCTTATAACACTTCTGCTTTGTAAAAACCTCTCATAAGCTACCTTTTTCTCTTTTATCACACCCTTTACTTCATCATTCCACCAATCACTCCTCTTTCCTCCTGCCCCCACCCTCCTATAACCACAAACTTCTGCCCCACATTCTAATACTGCATTTTTAAAACTATTCCAACCCTCTTCAACCCCCCCACTACTCATCTTTGCAATAGCCCACCTTTCTGCCAATAGTCGCTTATATCTCCCCTGAACTTCTTATTTATATATTACTAAATTAAAATAGACGAACATGATATTAAAGTTGGTACATCTGAATGGGTATAGATGTAGTATAGATAAGAAATGGTTTATTGTAAATGTTATAAACGAAAATAGGCTGGATGTCTTAGCATAAAGCGTGACAAAGTTGAAGGGGGTTAGAGAATTACAGTGGGAAGAAACAAATGGGATTAGGTCGGGAGTATGTGAGAGAATTATAGCTAAGAAAAGAGTAGCGTTAATATTGGAAGGAAATGAGGGAACATAAATGTATAAATTCAAGGATTGTGCGGATTAAGACAAGGGTGGGATGCCAAAAGTAAGTTTAATAAGCGTTTATGCACCTGGAGGAGAGAGAAGTGTAGAAAGAAAGATTTTGGTAGATGTTTAGCGAGTGTTTGAGTTTCGAATCAAGTGAGAAAGTAATTCTTGTGGGGAGCCTAAGTGCTGAAGTAGGAAAGATTTGTAGGGGGCGTTAAAGGTAAGTTTCGGGTGCTGGGTGCAAATGGTAATTATCAATTAAAGGCCAATTATAACAAGACTTTAATTATATTTTGTATAGCAAGAGGATGATAGTACGTAATATGTGTTATAAATAATAGAATAAATACACGAGATACGATGTAAAGTGTAATGACAGTAATTCGTTAGACTATGTCTTAGCAGATAAAATCTTAACGGGTAGACTTCCAGATATACATGTTTTTAGAGAGGCAACAATTAAATCATATTATTTTGTTGCAGCTACAGTGAGAGTAAGAGGTAAATGGGGTACAAGAAATATCATCAGTAAGAGAATACTGAATGTCTATAAATTAAATGCTTAGGGAACGATGTAAGTAACTGTTGGAAGAAAAATTGGCTAGAGAGTGTAGTTAATGAGGAGAGTGAAGAGGTATGAGGCAGAATTATGTAGTGTTAGTGTGCTGAGAAGTTTGTGGATATAGGAAGGTGGGTGAAGGAGGGAAGGGAAGAGATTGGTGGAATGACGAGGTTGAGTAGTAAGGGACAAAAAATTAGAATACGAGAGATTTTTACAAAACAGAAGTAACTTGAGGAAAGTGAAGTACATATATGAGTAATGAAAGAAAGATTAAGTGTGGTCATATTTTGCCAATAAATTTTCCTGAGAATAAGAAAAACTTTTGGAGTGAGATTAATAAGTTTAGAATGCTTAGGGAATGAATGGATTTAATAGTCAAAAACAAAAGAGGGGATTTATTAGATTGGAAGGTGAAGATACTAGGAAGATTGACATAATATTTTGAGGAACTATTAAATGTTGATGAAGAGAGGGAGGCAGTGATTTCAAGTATTGGGGAGGGAGGTATAACATATTTTGACGTGAGGAAAAGCTAGGTGTGAGTGCGAGGGAGGTGCATGAGGCAGTGAGAAGAATGAAAGAAGGTACAGCAGATGTAGCTGGGGATATAGTTATGGAGAAGTTGGTGAATTTACTCAAGAAATGAACGAAAGGGGAAAAGCAAACCGGGATTAGCAGAGAGTGTGTATAGTTCCTTTGTTTATTGGAAAGAGGAATAAAAGAATGTAAGAGTTATAGAGAAATGTGTAACTTGAGTGTATGAGTGAATAAAGGGTAAGACAGAGAGTAGCATCGCGAATGAAAAAGAGAATTTTAGGAAGGGTGGAGGTGTGTATAGACGAAGTGTAATATTGAAACATATAAGTGAGCAATATTTAGATAAAGGTATGGAAGTTTTCGTTGCATTTATGGATTTAGAAAAGGGAAATAATTGGGTGGATAGAGGAGTAATGTGGCAGACGTTGCAAATGAATGGAAGAGGTGGTAAGTTATGTAAAACAGTTAAGAATTTTATGAGGATAATAAGGCTCGGATCAGTGTATATAGGAGAGAAAGAGATTATTTTCCAGTAAAAGTCTTAGTCAGGGATGTGTAATGTCACCATAGTTAAACACATTTACAGAAGGGGGCTGTGAAAGAAGTGAATGCTCGTGTGTTGGGGAGAGGCGTGGGATTACAAGATGAAGATCTAATACAAAGTGGGAGTTGTAACAATTACTTATTGACAATGATACTGTGCTTGTGGGAGATTGTGAAGAGAAATTGCAAAAGTTGGTGAACGAATTTAGGAGGATATGTGAAAGAAGGAAATTGAAAGTGAACATAGGAAAGAGCAAGGTGATAAGAGTAAAAAAAATGTTAATGGAAGATTGGAAATAAGTATGGTACTGACGAAGAGAAAAAATCGGTGGTATATAGAGGTATTTGTGGAGACAAAGGACCATAACAATGGAGGCAAAAAGAGGAGTGTACCAGAGTGTAGAAGGACTATTACTCTTACATGGGTGTGAAAAATGGGTTTTAAACGTTACAGCAAAGAGGAAGGTGGAAACAGTGAAGATGCCGTGTCTAAGAACAATGTGTGGTGTAAATACATGCAGATAATTCGTAGTTTGGAGGTTAGAAGGATGTGCTGGGTTACTAAAAATATTATCCAGAAAGCAGGAGAGAGGTTACTGAGGCGGTTTGAACAGTTACAGAAAATTGAGCAAAATAGAATGAAAGTACTGAAGGAAAGGAGGGGTAGAGGTCGTCAAAGGAAAGGATAGAAGGAGGGGGGAAAAGAGCTTTAGTATCTGAGATGTTTGGGCATCCAACAATCATGTGCGAGCGTGTTAGGAGCGGAATCAGTTGAGTTTATGACTTCACGTGCTGTTGGAGTGTGAGCAAGGTAACATTTATAAAAGGATTCAAAGAAACCTGTTGGCTGGACTTGAGTCCTGGAGGTGGGAAGTACAGTGTTTACACTCTGAAGGAGGGGTGAAGATATTTGCAGTTTTGAGCTGCATTTTCGGCGCAGCTCTGGCAAGACGGCGGAGGAGTGAATGATGGTGAAGATGTTTCTTCTCTTTTGGATTTACATCGGTGAGAGACATATACATAAGACTGGAAACTAGTACATATTATTGCTTGAAACAAATACTCTTTACTTTTGATTTGAAAAAGTAAATAATAATAGTAATTTGAAAGTAATACAATATAATTTTGACTTGAAATACGTAAACTGTTTTGCTTTTGATTTTATCTTCGTGCAATTTGTTCATTTCTTATAATCAGTAAACAATTTTTATGATTGTTTAAGCCCATTTTACTTGTGATTTTAAAAACTGCATCTTATTTATGAAGTGAGAAATAGTATACCTCATTTTTTTTCTTATTTGAAACAAGTATCCCTTGCTTGTGGCTTTGAGATGTATACCTTACTTGTCATTTGAAAAAAATGGGACACCATACCTATGATTATTATTACATTCACTGTGCACAGGTTACTTATTGCAATAGTAATTTTTAAAGGGGTAGACCGGTAAGCCAGCGGAAGACCTCGGTCATATGACCAAAAGCTCCCGTGGCTGGTGGTTTTGGCCATCTGTAACCACGTTAGGTAACACTTGTCCTGTTTCCTGACGATTCTTACCTAACAGGTTACTTACAGTCTTAGTGGTTATATAAACGATAGATTTCAAACCGAATTAACCAGACGTTCGTAATAACACTGCATTTATTCCGATGAAGATTTTTTCAGAGTAACAGATTACTCACGTCGCTCAGTCTTTCTATAAGATAATTTAAAGAGTCGGTGGGCGAAACACTGTTCTTTCAGAGTTTCGGAGATCGTCCAATTACACATGTACGCGTTGGTGAGAGTTGTTGAGGCTAAAATACGACTTAGTTACAGGTACTACTGTAAATGTAATCTACGATGGGGTGTTTCTGAGCGATGTGGAAAGTGTCCGCAGACTTGATTGGATAGATATAGATAGATAGAGAGAGAGAGAGAGAGAAGAAAGGAAGGTGATGAATAAGAACAAGAGCTAGGATGTAAAGGAAAAAACAGGATAGAGGATGATTAAGCTGGTGGAGAGGAAACAGAAAAATACCCGGCTGAGAGGAGAAGATTGATGAAGAGAGTGAGATGAAGTGAGAATTGTATGAATAAGACGGGCGAGGAGGAGTTGGAAGTTGGAAAGAAGCAAGGAGAGGAATAAGAGAAGGATGAGAACTGGAAGGAGGAGGAGAGAAGAACAGGAAGAGAAGAAGAATAATTTCTGCAAATACTGGCTTCAAATTTACATTGATATAACTTCAACTTTAGTTACGCTGCGCATAAATCGAATCAAAGTGAGAGTCAGTGTTCCACAATGTGTTCCTGCTAGGCTGAACAAGCGTCAAGGAGGAACACTTTGTGGAAAACTGACTCTCTCACTTTGCTAGGGGATCCTGACTTTGGATGCCGAAAATGAACTTGTCTGGGGTGATGCTGGAGGACCCTGACTGTGCGTGCTGGAGATGATCTTGTCTGGGGTGATGCTGGAGGACACTGACTGTGCGTGCTGGAGATGATCTTGTCTGGGGTGATGCTGGAGGACACTGACTGTGCGTGCTGGAGATGATCTTGTCTGGGGTGATGCTGGAGGACACTGACTGTGCGTGCTGGAGATGATCTTGTCTGGGGTGATGCTGGAGGACACTGTGCGTGCTGGAGATGATCTTGTCTGGGGTGATGCTGGAGGACCCTGACTGTGGGTGCTAGAGATCTTGTCTGGGGTGATGCTCGAGGACCCTGACTGTGGGTGCTGGAGATGATCTTGTCTGGGGTGATGCTGGAGGACACTGACTGTGGGTGCTGGAGATGATCTTGTCTGGGGTGATGCTGGAAGACCCTGACTGTGGGTGCTGGAGATGATCTTGTCTGGGGTGATGCTGGAGGACCCTGACTGTGGGTGCTGGAGATGATCTTGTCTGGGCTGATGGAGGACCCTGACTGTGGGTGCTGGAGATGATCTTGTCTGGGGTGATGCTGGAGGACACTGACTGTGGGTGCTGGAGATGATCTTGTCTGGGGTGATGCTGGAAGACCCTGACTGTGGGTGCTGGAGATGATCTTGTCTGGGGTGATGCTGGAGGACCCTGACTGTGGGTGCTGGAGATGATCGTGTCTGGGGTGATGCTGGAGAACCCTGACTGTGGGTGCTGGAGATGATCTTGTCTGGGGTGATGCTGGAGGACCCTGACTGTGGGTGCTGGAGATGATCTTGTCTGTGGTGATGCTGGAGGACATCGGCTTTAGGTGCTGGAGAAGTGTGTTGATCCGTCAGTTAACACGGGAAGTTCAGGCAACTTCCAATGCAACTTAGTGCAAGGAGAGCACATACGCAGTGTTTTATACGCACGCGCGCGCGCGCGCGCGTGTGTGTGTGTGTGTGTGTGTGTGTGTGTATGCGTGTGTGTGTGTGTGTGTGTGTGTGTGTGTGTGTGTGTGTGTGTGTGTATGCACATAATGCACACCAAAACACACTAGTGTAAATTCATTTAGTAGTAATAAAGGACACTTGCTCTGGACAATATTCTTTTAATTAAAAGTCGAAGCATATAAGTGTAAAGTGATGACAGTCAATAACTTGCAACACAGCCAGCACCACTGACCCCAGCCTGACCCCAGCCTCCCTGATGCTGCTGACCTCCACACTGACCCCAGCCTGATCCCGGCATCCCTGATGCTGCTGACCCCCACACTGACCCCAGCCTCCCTGCTGATGCTGACCTCATTCTCATCACCGCCACAATCTTCAGTTTCATTGCTTCATGCCTAGGAAAAAATACTGTCACACAGGGATGTCAAGAAGTACTTCTTCAGCCATAGACTTGTCAGGAAGTGAAACAATCTGGAGAGTGATGAAGCGGAAGCAGAAGCCATATAAATCTTTAAAAAGGGGTTCGATGAAGCTCATGGAGAAGGGAGAGAGCTCACCTAGTAGCGACCAGAGAAGAGGCGGGCCAGGAGCTATGACTCTACCCATGGAACCACAAATCGGTAAGTACACAAATTTATTAGGCAAATATGGCGTGTCTCTTCACAGCAGTGGTCTGTCTCTAGCTCTCCTGTCACCATCAACACAGCAGTGGTCTGGGTGTCCTGTCATTAACACAGCAGCAGTCTGTGCCTCTACTGCCATCAACGCAGCTGTGGTCTGGGTCTAGCTCTACTGCCATCATCAACAGAGCAGCGGTCTGTGCCTTTCCTGCCATTATCAACATAGCAGTGGTCTGGGTCTGGCTGTCCTGTCATCATCAACGTAGCAGTGGTCAGTGCCTCTCCTGCCATCAACACAGCAGTGGTCTGGGTCTGGCTCTCTTGCCATCATCAACACAGCAGTGGTCAATGCCTCTCCTGTCATCAACACAGCAGTGGTCTGGGTCTGGCTCTCTTGCCATCATCAACACAGCAGTGGTCTGGGTCTTGCTGTCCTGTCATTAACACAGCGGTGTTCTGGGTCTGGCTCTCCTGTCAGCAACACAGCAGTGGTCTGGGTCTGGCTGTCCTGTCATCAACACAGCAGTGGTCTGGGTCTTGCTGTCCTGTCATCAACACAGCGGTAGTCTTGCTGTCCTGTCATCAACACAGCGGTAGTCTTGCTGTCCTGTCATCAACACAGCGGTGGTCTGGGTCTTACTCTCCTGTCATCAACACAGCGGTGGTCTGGGTCTTACTGTCCTGTCATCAACACAGCGGTGGTCTGGGTCTTACTGTCCTGTCATCAACACAGCGATGGTCTGGGTCTTGCTGTTCTGTCATCAACACAAAAGCACTAAAAGTGACTTTTTTGGAAACAAAAAAGCAGAATAATAAACAATTGCAAAGCAGGGGCCGCACCCCTGTGAAATGTAAACCTTTACATCTTTTTATTATGAGTTGTGGGGAGGGGGGTTGCAGGGGAGAAGTTATATTATTTTCACATCCACCAGGCTCCTTTGTTTGTTGACAGCGCTCTCGTGAAATACTTCCTGAATATTTTGGATTAAAGTCGAGCGGTTAGTAAGCTGGCCACTTTTATTATAGTGTTTTATTTTTGCATCAGTACATTTATTTTTGATCCTCGATGGTCAGATTGATTTTTAGCTTAGTTATTGCAATGTAGAATTTACTACTCTCTGATAACTTGTCGATTGTTTTTTATATATCAGATAGGTTCGCATGATCTATGTAAAAATGCAAAACACACACACTGAGTGGATTGCATTTTGTAATTGACAAAAAGTTGGTGTGCAGATAGACACACAGGGAATATTTTCCGGCGGATCAAAAAAAAAGATGCCTTAGAGGAACGAACCAAAGAGTGTTCAGGAAGTGGTACAAAATGGGGAAGAGTAGCAAGCGGGGTTTCTTAAGGATTAGTATTATGACCAGTACTATTTCTGGTTTACATGAATGACATACCAGTTGGGACTGAGTCATTTCTATCTCTATTTGCTGAAGATTTAAAACTAATGTGGAGAAGAAAGACAGATGAAAACATGGAAACGCAGCAAAATTGGACCAGATAAGTGGTTCCCTTAATTAAACCCCATTATATGCAAGGTTATGAAGGTCAGGGAAGAAGCCAGAAAACAAGACACTGAGCACTCAATCGGAGGACAAAAGCTGCAAACCTCAACTCATGAAGAAAGACCTTGGGGTAAGCATCGTGTCTGGTACATCGCCCGAGGCTCACAACAACTAAATAATGTCTGCAGTCAATGCTCGTCTGACAGATCTAAGAGCAGTCTTTAGGAATCTCAACAGTGATTCCGGGCTCTTTATACAACGTATGTCAGTCCTGTCTTGGAGTAAGCAACAACAACACGGAACCCACAACTGGTAAAGCAAGTTAAGAAAGTGGAGAGAGTGCAAAGGTATGCAACGAGGCTAGTTCCAAAATTCAGAGAGTATGAGCTACGAGGAGAGGCTAACGGAATTGAATTTAACAGCATAGAAAGACGGAAGATCCGAAGGAGACATAATAACATACTAAATTCTGAGAGAAATTGAGGTATACATGGATAGGTTTGTAAAAAGAATAAAGTTTTCTTTTAATCCTCTCTCCCAAAATGTATGCACCGGTAGCTTAACCTATAACGACGTGATACACGGCGATATATACGAATATAAGGTCTCTATTATTAAACCATTACATAACTATGTTGAATGTGATGTGTCAAGGCCCTCCTCCCCCTCAAACAATTTATGCAAACGTTTGCAATTAGCTGGGCGTTAGCCATCGTTACCAGGAATTTACTTGAAATAACATGGGATGATTAGTGGAAATAGATTCTCTGTCTTTACAATATTGGTTTATATTTCCTTCCTATTTATTCCTTGTCTTATATATTACTAGCAGAATATCCTGACGTTCTCTGGTTATATCTCACTTCTCTTAAGATAACCTTATCTAAAGTCTTCTCCTCTGCATCTGTCTTGTGAGGAGGCGGTTGTGGGGGAGTCACACCCCTGCAACCACCTCGTCAAGAGGCGGATATAACGTCTTTGAATTTTTGGCTCTAAGACATAATTCGACCGATTTCAAATCAGCTGAATGTATTTAAAATGTTAAGATTATGCTGGGTTTTTTAAATATAATCTTTAGACATAAAAAATATATGACATTCAACGTGGTGCAAAAGCATCAATTCCCCAAAGGGGTGATTCAACATATTAAAATTCTGGAATACTGTTTAGCCTAAAATTTGCTTCTGGGTAAAAGGAACCCTGAGAAAATGTTTGATTACACTGGCTTTCATGGCGACTAAACTATGGTAAAAATAACAAACAAACCCACGAACGTTAACAAGTGTGATGAAGCATAAAGTTTAGTTGTCATTTGTGGACGAACTGATGAAACCCAAGTGGAAACAGAAGCAGTGTAGAAAGAGACTGACTTCGATATCCGGTCGAGACCTTCTTCAACAGCACAAGAGAGAGAGAGAGAGCCTGGGTTAATATAAGGCCAGCTACTCCACTCCTCGTTAAAGTTTAGTGCCTCCCTCCCCCTCCAACAAACATGTGCGGCCCTTAGATTTGCCCAAATATAAATCCTGACTCTTTCATATTCCTGTACTGCTGAAGAAGGTTTCAGGCGGAGATCGAAATATAGTCTTTTTCTACAGTGTGTGTGTCCGTCTCCATGTGGTTTCCTCAGTTAATTGACAAATAAAATTTTAATAAGTCCGACACCAATAACTATTTGTATAAACTCAACAACAATCGATACAAGACCAACAACAATTGATATAAGATCAACAACAATTGATATAAAATCAACAACAATTGATATAAAATCAACAACAATCGATACAAGATCAACAACAATTGATATAAGATCAACAACAATTGATATAAGATCAACAACAATTGATATAAAATCAACAACAATTGATATAAAATCAACAATCGATACAAGATCAACAACAATTGATATAAGATCAACAACAATTGATATAAGATCAACAACAATTGATATAAAATCAACAACAATCGATACAAGATCAACAACAATTGATACAAGATCAACAACAATTGATACAAGATCAACAATAATATCTTCTATTAACAATAGATTACTATAGCAGTGATTTAATTCTCATAATTATTTCTAAAATAATCAGAATATATATAGGAATATTCTCGACTATTTCTTCCAAATTTGCAACTTATACTAACACACATTCTCTTTTTGCTGACTTAATTTTGCTTCATAATGGGGAGCAGATCGTATGTCAAGTATTTGCTTTGTACTGCTTTATGTACTAAGAGAATCTGATCGTACGTCAGGTACGTCAGGTGGGTAATAAAGGAGTCTGATCTTCCGTCACATGTTCACTTGTAACAAGAGGTTCTGATCTTCCGTCATATCAGACTTCATCTCAGTAATCAGGAACTTGAACTTGGATTCGACAAGTTGCTGACGCTTCTGACATACTGAGAGCCAAGTTGGTGTGAGGTGGTGTGTGAGACTTACACCTCCTTCCTCTAACTCCTTCATTACGTGTGTGTGTGTGTGTGTGTGTGTGTGTGTGTGTGTGTGTGCGTGCGTGTGTGTGTGCGTACTCACCTATTTATATTCATATTTGTGTATCAAGGATAGTCTCAGCTCCTGGTCCTGCCTCTTAACGTGCCACTTGTTGAATTTACTTCTCTGTACCTTGTGGTCTCTACACTGTTCTAAAGACTCGTGCTGTATAATATTTAGCAAAACACTTCTAAGTCCCCCATAACTCTTCTGACAACAGTTGACAACAAAATAATACTTACCACCTGCTGAGGAAAATGTATCTGCTCCTCTATTAACTATTACGTGCTAAATCCAAATCTGAAACCAGAATTAACCCACCAGGTCAAAGGTTTTAGTTAAAGAGAAATGTAAAACGAATTCCATCACAGCACAGTTGACCTATATACGTTGTGATCTTTCATTGAAGACAGTAAGATAAATGTCACGACAGTACAAAAAATATATCGGAGCTTCAACAGATGTAGAGATCATTTACACCTGCATAGAGCTAATAGAGCAATTAAATTACTGGGAACACACCAGAGTTCTAAATATGTACTCGCTGGAGCGGAGGAGAGAGAGAGAGAGAGAGAGAGAGAGAGAGAGAGAGAGAGAGATACATGATAATATATACGTGGAAAGTACTTGGGAGCCTTGTCACAAATCTACATGTTGCCATAAAATGCTAGAGTGAGAAACTCAGGAGAAAATGAACGAACCCAGTAACAAGCAGGGGGTCCCGTGGGCACAATAAGACAACAGTGTATCGCCATTTTTGGTCATATGCATTTTTTTAAAATCTTAGCATACATCAGAAATAGTGCCAAAGGAAACTTGATAAGTACCTCAATCTAGCGTCAGGTCAACCAGGCTGCTTTGGATATGGATGCCAGCGGGTCACCAGCAAAAACAGCCTGGTTAACCAGGCAAGCACTAAACGAGCCTGGCTCAAGACAGGTTCCGAGGTTAGGAAAGCTCTTGAAACCCATACTCAAGTATGTGATTATTTTGAACGCTTTGAAAAAATACGTGACATTCATTTTATCAGACATTGTCTATTAAACCAAACACATTGCATAATTACGCAATTTATATATGTGCATTTGGCTCAGTTCAGTTTTCGCAATACATGGTAAGATAGTTCTTATTTACGATTCGGAATCAGCATACTCGAGTTAATCTAAGATACTTTGACCTCAATAGCAAATTTAATGCTGTCCAATGTTATCTCTTCCGTTATCTTTCCTAGTAAATACAGTACTGATACTGATGTGGATTATCTGCCTCCAGTCCTAAATACTGCGACTTTATTCACTGTCTTACCGATCTCTGGCTATTATGTCTTGGTTCAGACAGTACTTCTTTTCCCTCTTGCAGAACCTCTGGTGACACTATTTGATCCTATTCCATTTCTTGTATCCAACTCGTTCAGATTTATTTTTTTCTACTTCTTTCCCAATTGTATGTTTGGTGTCTATTACCCGCACCCACATGTTTTTTCTTTCACGTTGGTGTTTTCCCTATTTCCACTGCAAATATCCCTTTAAATAGCTTGTTAAATTTCTTACAAACTTGTCGTTTATTGAGAGCTCTCCTCCTTCCTTCAAATCTTATTGCAGGGCATTATGTAGACCATGTCCAATTGCAAACCTAGACCTTCTCAATTTTTCGAATGTACTTGACCAGTTGTGGACACCTTGTTGGGCCTGTATTCTCTTTGGTAGATCTGACTTATGTCGTGTACCTCGTCCTAAAAGATTTCTTGCTAAGGTACTCAAAGGCTGTTGTAAGAAATCCAACCTTGTATATTTTGCTGACGTTATGTGATCCTCTGCAGATTTGTTGGAGGTGATGTTCTCGCAAAATCTCTTTCTCCTTGAGCGATATTTGTTATTTCCTATTTCTTAAGCTTTAGTCTGGCTATTTTCTTTGTTCTACTGTGTTTATTGAGCTTTGTATTTTTTTCATTCTCTCCAATCCTGAATCTTCAATCTTTACATTGTTGATTAAACCGCAGACTCTCCGTAACTCTTTGTTCCTTTGTTGCTTTCCAGTGACTCTTGAGTGAACCAGGTCGTCGGGGCTTATAAAGCTCTCTACTGTCCAGTCAGTGTGATACAGTATGTGTATGGTAGGCTTGTAATGTGATACAGCGAGTCTATGGTAGGCTTGCAATGTGATACAGCGAGTCTATGGTAGGCTTGCAATGTGATACAGCGAGTCTATGGTAGGCTTGCAATGTATTACAGCGAGTCTATGGTAGGCTTGCAATGTATTACAGCGAGTCTGTGGTAGGCTTGCAATGAATTACAGCGAGTCTATGGTAGGCTTGTAATGTGATACAGCGAGTCTATGGTAGGCTTGCAATGTGATACAGCGAGTCTATGGTAGGCTTGCAATGTGATACAGCGAGTCTATGGTAGGCTTGCAATGTGATACAGCGAGTCTATGGTAGGCTTGCAATGTATTACAGCGAGTCTATGGTAGGCTTGCAATGTATTACAGCGAGTCTGTGGTAGGCTTGCAATGAATTACAGCGAGTCTATGGTAGGCTTGTAATGTGATACAGCGAGTCTATGGTAGGCTTGCAATGTATTACAGCGAGTCTATGGTAGGCTTGCAATGTATTACAGCGAGTCTATGGTAGGCTTGCAATGTATTACAGCGAGTCTGTGGTAGGCTTGCAATGAATTACAGCGAGTCTATGGTAGGCTTGTAATGTTATACAGCGAGTCTGTGATAGGCTTGCAATGTATTACAGCGAGTCTGTGGTAGGCTTGCAATGAATTACAGCGAGTCTATGGTAGGCTTGTAATGTGATACAGCGAGTCTGTGGTAGGCTTGCAATGTATTACAGCGAGTCTATGGTAGGCTTGCAATGTATTACAGCGAGTCTATGGTAGGCTTGCAATGTATTACAGCGAGTCTGTGATAGGCTTGCAATGTATTACAGCGAGTCTATGGTAGGCTTGCAATGAATTACAGCGAGTCTATGGTAGGCTTGCAATGTATTACAGCAAGTCTGTGGTAGGCTTGCAATGAATTACAGGGAGTCTATGGTAGGCTTGCAGTGCGATACAGCGAGTCTATGGTAGGTTTGCAATGTGATACAGCGAGTCTATGGTAGGCTTGCAATGTGATACAGCGAGTCTATGGTAGGCTTGCAATGTGATACAGCGAGTCTATGGTAGGCTTGCAATGTATTACAGCGAGTCTATGGTAGGCTTGCAATGTGATACAGCGGGTCTATGGTAGGCTTGCAATGTGATACAGCGAGTCTATGGTAGGCTTGCAGTGTGATACAGCGAGTCTATGGTAGGCTTGCAATGTATTACAGCTAGTCTATGGTAGGCTTGCAATGTATTACAGCGAGTCTGTGGTAGGCTTGCAATGAATTACAGCGAGTCTATGGTAGGCTTGTAATGTGATACGGCGAGTCTATGGTAGGCTTGCAATGTATTACACCGAGTCTATGGTAGGCTTGCAATGTATTACAGCGAGTCTATGGAAGGCTTGCAATGTATTACAGCGAGTCTGTGATAGGCTTGCAATGTATTACAGCGAGTCTATGGTAGGCTTGCAATGAATTACAGCGAGTCTATGGTAGGCTTGCAATGTATTACAGCAAGTCTGTGGTAGGCTTGCAATGAATTACAGGGAGTCTATGGTAGGCTTGCAGTGCGATACAGCGAGTCTATGGTAGGTTTGCAATGTGATACAGCGAGTCTATGGTAGGCTTGCAATGTGATACAGCGAGTCTATTGTAGGCTTGCAATGTGATACAGCGAGTCTATGGTAGGCTTGCAATGTATTACAGCGAGTCTATGGTAGGCTTGCAATGTGATACAGCGAGTCTATGGTAGGCTTGCAATGTGATACAGCGAGTCTATGGTAGGCTTGCAGTGTGATACAGCGAGTCTATGGTAGGCTTGCAATGTATTACAGCTAGTCTATGGTAGGCTTGCAATGTATTACAGCGAGTCTGTGGTAGGCTTGCAATGAATTACAGCGAGTCTATGGTAGGCTTGTAATGTGATACGGCGAGTCTATGGTAGGCTTGCAATGTATTACACCGAGTCTATGGTAGGCTTGCAATGTATTACAGCGAGTCTGTGGTAGGCTTGCAATGAATTACAGCGAGTCTATGGTAGGCTTGTAATGTGATACAGCGAGCCTATGGCAGGCTTGCAATGTATTACAGCGAGTCTATGGTAGGCTTGCAATGTATTACAGCGAGTCTGTGATAGGCTTGCAATGTATTACAGCGAGTCTGTGGTAGGCTTGTAATGTGATACAGCGAGCCTATGGCAGGCTTGCAATGAATTACAGCGAGTCTATGGTAGGCTTGTAATGTGATACAGGCAGCCTATGGTAGGCTTGCAATGTATTACAGCGAGTCTATGGTAGGCTTGCAATGTATTACAGCGAGTCTATGGTAGGCTTGCAATGTATTACAGCGAGTCTGTGATAGGCTTGCAATGTATTACAGCGAGTCTGTGATAGGCTTGCAATGTATTACAGCGAGTCTGTGATAGGCTTGCAATGTATTACAGCGAGTCTATGTCTCAGTAGTAGTAACCAGTTACCAGTAACCAGTGTACCGTTGACTCAACGACCAACCGTCTCTGCCTGAGTCACTGTCTATTCATATTGCGCTGAACTGGCATTATTCAAAAGACCCTCTCATGGGTACTGTGGCCAGTCAGTCAGTTGACGAGAGTGGCTGAGGAGACAAGGTAACGGCTGTCAGGGCTCTCTCCACATATCTGCAATTATACGTAATAACAGCCTACGTGAGTATTTCTTACCTAATCCACGTGTCGAACTCCCACATGATATATGGTAGGCTTGCAACGTATTACAGCAAGTCTGTGGTAGGCTTGCAATGTATTACAGCAAATCTGTGGTAGGCTTGCAATGTATTACAGCAAGTCTGTGGTAGGCTTGCAATGTATTACAGCAAGTCTGTGGTAGGCTTGCAATGTATTACAGCGAGCCTATGATAGGCTTTAGACGTCTTCTGCCCGATCACAATAGTTCAGTTCACATTTGAACACAACTGGGTTACTATGTTCATTTGTTATCCAGATATTTGCTAACTTATGTGATTTTCAACTCCATCTATCCTACTCACTAGCTTCGATTAACTTATATGACGTTCAATCAGATTTATCCTGCTAAGCCTCCGCTAAATTATGCGATACTCAACATTACCCTCTACTTACTTTTCTGTGTTGAAACAGACCAATCCAGCCAAGCTCTGCCAACACCATTATGTTAAACTCCACCTATCCGTCCCGTCCCTCCCTATCCTTTCACATATTACCTTCATCAGCCTCCTACGATCCTTCCTATTCCACTGCACTCATCTGATCCTCTTTATCCGATCCTGTTACAGTAAACTGCACTCATCCGGCCCACCGTTCACGACCCTGATATAATGTACTGAATTTTATTTTAGATCCAAAATATGATTTTCATTTATCCTACGTTCGTCTCGGCTATAAATTCTGAAAATGCTTTCAAGCCTCGTGCCTTTTTACCAGTTTATTCCCACTTCATAACTGTATCAGTAATAATAATAATAATAATAATGCACAAATAACCCTCACATAGGAGACCGAAACGTATGACGACATTTCGATCCGATTTGGACCATTAACTAGTCACACACATCTAGAGATCTAAGTAGGACCGAAACGTCGTCATAACTTTCTCTCCTTATGTGCGGGTTACTTGTGTAATAATTATTTTTATTTTATTAACTACAATAGTAATAACACAATTTTAATAAATGGTTAATATTTACAAGTGTGTTTCGGTCGCAGTGCAAAATAAATAGTACAGAGTGCGGCATAGTTTTTTAATGTAATTAAATATTAGCAGTGAGGGTTTGAAGCCAATTAGAAGAGGTATTTACAAGTTATTTCATGGATATTACCTCAATTTTTTCATTAAAAAGATAAATAGGTACCTACACAGGTCAGAACAAATGCGAACCTTGAACCAAGATATACCAGGTTGAAATGTAGATAAAGAACCGACAGGTTGATGAAGCCTGGATGAGGGACTGATTACCTCAACACAAAGTTTCCACTGTAAAAGTACCCAAGTGTTGCACATGTGTCTAATTTATTACTTAAATAAAGAACACTAATCATTAAAGAATGAAGAGGCATACTAAGGTTGTTTCTCGGAAAAATATACTACACCAACACAGTGACACGTACATGGATTTTTTCGACACGGAGTGTGCCTGCCAACCGTGCCAACACTGTCCATTAGCTACGCCATCTCAGTTATCATTTCCATCAACATCATAGAGATAGACCATAAAAGAATCAGACACTGACATCAGGATACAGAAAAAAAAAACAGAAGCCTCTCATTCCTGGCAGATGGATGTAACGAGCGTTATATAGGGGAAAACGTCACGGTTATTGCCAGATGGGTCAAATATAAATGCTAAAGACAGAGAGATACTTGGAATCTGCCCTTATCAGCACTTGCAACACCATTCCACAGAGCAAAGGTTCGCGAAACCTTCAGTTCTCACACCATACTTTCAAATCACGGAATGGTGGGGTTTAATGGAAATTAAAAGAGCAGCATCTCAAGACTGTTTTTACGTGCACTCAGAATATGCAGCCTCCTCAGAGTTGGACCAAGAAAAAGAAATCACACAATTTTCCAAGCAGAACTCATGGTGAGTCCTAAAACTCACAAGCAGTTCCTTGATATGTTTTGCGATCGTGCTATTGCGATTTCTTGACCCATACTTGCAAGTTATCAAGACGTCTTGAAGCCAAGTCCGTATATAACGTGATCCCTTGCCCTTACACTCTCTCCTATATTTCACCTTCGATGAATAAGATACATCAGCTACACTTGGCTATTTTCATTATCGAAATCACTCGCCTTCGTAGCAGACTTCTTCAGGTGTATGCAAGTGTTCCACACGTGACTCAAGAAATCGTAATGCGACGGGCTGGAGTTTTGAGACTCTATGACCGCGGGTTCAATCCCGGCCGGGGGTATGGTTTGTTCCACACGTGTTTGTATTCATCAGCTTGTCAGTACTGATCACTACCCTTAGTCTGTACTCTCATACTCACTTTTCTTTCTCATGCATTCTCTGCTAATTTTATAAAGTCCCTGCCTGGGCGAGACGTTGTCGTTAACAAAGGTTTCCACTGCAAGGCAGTGTTATTTACCCCTTTTTTGGAAACATAAACACATATGCAGTTTAATGTGATCCTTTATTGTTTTAGATGGAGCAGAACTTAGGTACCGATCTTTATTACTGCGTATTATGTCTCAACCTGACTGCTGTCGTTCAATTGTTTAAATCCTCGTTTAAGTTTTTCCATCTATCTTTCTAGTATAGGATTCTAGTCTCTCTTCTCTCGTTCTAGTCTTCAAAGTATTGTTCTACTGTCTCCCATCCATCCTGCAGGCCCTCACACTATAGTTATACCCTACACATTAATGCCTTATTCTACTCTCTCTCATTCATCGTTCTAGTCTCCACATTGTCATTCTTTTCCTTCCCGTTGGAATGCAACGTTTTAAACATTATTATCCTCCCTTAGTAAAGTCAGCAGCCTGCAGGTGCTGACGTCATCTCCCTGACGTCTTTGCAGCTTCCTCCAGCGAGGCTCCTTAAAGAAGTTGGTAATTACGGTAACTTGCTCAACTTTCAACGCCCACCAAAATGTCCGCAGGAAATTAACGAAGACAATACTTTGTCTTAGTTCATCTAGACTCACAATTTTTCTGTTGTGCCTTGTAATTAGCTGGTTATACATTTACTGTGTATATATATATATATATATATATATATATATATATATATATATATATATATATATATATATATATATATATATATATATATATATATATATAACTATATATATATATATATATATATATATATATATATATATATATATATATATATATATATATATATGCAATAAGATCACAGTAAACAGGTGATTTCACAATATGCAAAACAACCACTGTGAAAGAACAGAGAAATTCCAAGCGCTTTCGTGATTACTCACATTATCAAGGAACAATAAAAGTAATGCATCAAAGGAAGGCATATAAAGGGTCTAGACCACACCTTACTATCACATCCCACAACAAAGCAACACCTGACGCGCAACTCATAAGAAAGGGAACACTGCAGCAGGCCCGCTGGCCCAACTAGAAAGGTTCTTCACACAACCCACCAACAACCTATTCTACCCAAGAATTAAGAATTTTAAAATTTATTATTTGTCCAATGTATTATTAAATTCTTCCCAAATTCTATTAATTATAAATGGATCTAATTTAAATAAACCAAAGGAAATATATTATTGTCAAAACTGCTTTTTATGAAACAAGATTCAATTATATTTCTGTCGACCATGGACTTTCTTGATACAACCTTCTCAACTTTTTGAAAATCAATTGGATGGTTAAAATCTCTCACATGAATAAATAGAGCATTGGAATCTTGTCCAGTTCTAATGCTATATTTATGTTGTTTTAATCTTAGTTCGAGATTTTTACCAGTTTGACCGTAATAAACTTTACCGCAAATTTCACAAGGAATCTTAGACACATCCGTCAGCATTTTGGGGGGAATTCTTTATCAAAAGTTTTTTTGCTGTATCAAGATTTTTAAATACAACTTTGATATTAAAAGTTTAACTACTGATACTCAGTAATGGTACAGATAGTGACTGCTTAACCACTGATACTCAGCACTAGTACGACAGTGGCAGCTTAACCACTGATACTCAAGTAAAAGGACACAAGTGCAACTAATGTGACATTTATTGTGGCAACGTTTCGCTCTCCAGGAGCTTTATCAAGCCATTACAAACAATACATGGACACAGAGGGTATATAAAGGCTCAGAGTGAGCTGAATACTAGTGAGGTACCATTCCGATGTTCACTAGTGGTAGTAGTAGTAGTAGTAGTGGTAGTGACAAAAGCAATTAATTCGTACATGAGTAAAAGGATATAAAAGCTATTACTTGGGTAACATAAAAATAGGTTGGACAAATATAAACTGGAATGAGGCAGGTTGTTTCAGTGTTCACTCTCTGTGCTTTGTGTAATATAACAGGAGAGACTATGTGATGGCAGGGTTTACTGTTTTCAGGAGGATTCTTGCTAAGACTTCGGCAGCTTCACCATCTCCGAAGTCTTAGCAAGAATCCTCCTGAAAACAGTAAACCCTGCCATCACATAGTCTCTCCTGTTATACTACACAAAGCACAGAGAGTGAACACTGAAACAACCTGCCTCATTCCAGTTTATATTTGTCCAACCTATTTTTATGTTACCCAAGTAATAGCTTTTATATCCTTTTACTCATGTACGAATTAATTGCTTTTGTCACTACCACTACTACTACTACTACTACCACTAGTGAACATCGGAATGGTACCTCACTAGTATTCACCTCACTCTGAGCCTTTATATACCCTCTGTGTCCATGTATTGTTTGTAATGGCTTGATAAAGCTCCTGGAGAGCGAAACGTTGCCACAATAAATGTCACATTAGTTGCACTTGTGTCCTTTTACTTTACATATTGTCGGTAATTCTACCAACTTTATTACACTGATACTCAGCACTGGTACGACAGTGGCATCATAACCACTGAGCAGGTCATTATCTGACAAATACTCTCGTTAGGAGAGACTTTCCTGATCCTTGAATAATGAACCACCAACCCTTATAGCAGCTAAGGTACTAGAGGTCGTCTCAGTCCCTAAGATACTACCCGTCTCTTTTTCACTCGTGCCTCTGACGACCCTTTTCCACCCATCATCCCACTTCCCTCTCCCTTCCTTCCAAAAGCAGAAATGCGATTATCAAAAGGAGAGTTTATCATGGGAATATTATCCATCGTTGGCAACTCGGAACGCGGTCTAGAAGTAAACAAATAAGTCACAAAAGTTTTGTAGAGGAAAATGTGCAGTTCGCGATCATTCCGTGATTTAAAAATTCTGTCACGTTAATATATGAAGTCATTGATTTACGAGGTTTGTGTGAAATAGTTTATTTTTAATTAATGCTACATGCATAATTTATATTACGAATTTGGGGGAATATAAACAGTGTTTTTATCACTGACACGAAGATGATGATGCCACTATAGTTAGCTGGCGTTTACACTTTGTGATTTGTCGTTGTAATTATGAGTTCGGATTCATTACGAACTATTGTCTTTGTCAAGTAATAAAAACGACAGAAATCAAAATAGATCATAAAGGATAACTGACTCACGAAATCGTAATGACACTATTGCAAACAAACCATACCATGGGTGGGGTTAGAACCCGCGATCACAGTCACCAAACTCCAGACCGTCGCGTTAGCCACTGGTCCAGCTGGCTTCAAGTCGTTAACGCGACGGTCTGCAGTTCTGAGACTCTCTGATCGCGGGTCCCCTCAAGGAAGGTTCCTTGATGTTGGTGAGGGGCTCTTGATTTAGAGAATTGGATCTGTGCTCCAGTTCCCCGAATTAAGCCTGAATGCCTTCCACATCCCCCCCAGGCGCTGTATAATCCTCCGGGTTTAGCGCTTCCCCCTTGATTATAATAATAATAATCTGATCGCGGGTTCTAACCCCACCCATGGTATGGTTTATAAAGGACAAAGTTGAATAAATTTTTGTTTCGCTATGACAGTGTTCCAAGCTGAAGTCTCTCTAAACAGGGAAGCGAAGCATTGACACGGTAGTAGCTGGGAGACTCGTTTGCCTAGCCAACTGTAAAATATACCAGAGCTGTCAGAGGCAGAATGTCCGCCTCTGGTAATTATTCCTCGCTCGCTACACACATTTCTTTTCTGAAACTGACAAAAAATATTGCGCAATTGATTTTCATATTAAGTTTCGGAAAAAACAGATTTTTTCTTTAATCTTTCAGGTACATGACTGAGCTACATTTAGAAATTTGACAATTTGTATGTGTGATGAAATATGTATGATAGAGGTCATGTGTTTATATAATGACTCTAGAGTAAATATTTATTTTGATGTGGATGAGAGAATTTGTAATTGGATTATTATTATTATTATTATTAGTAGTAGTAGTAGTAGTAGTAGTAAAGTAGTAGTATTTGTATTATTATTATAATAATAATTATTATTATTATTATTATTATTATTATTATTATTATTGCCGCTGTTACTTTTTTTTGCTGTTACTTGAGTTAAACCCGTCAGGGTTAATCAATTAAACCTCATCGTGAAACATTGAAGACTAAGATAGGAAAAAGATAGAATTTTTCCATGAAAGTGGTTTTATATCCCACTCATCTCACCATCCTACTCATCTCACCATCCTACTCATCTCACCATCCTACTCATCTCACCATCCTACTCATCTCACCATCCTACTCATCTCACCACCCACTCATCTCGCATCCCACTCACCTCACCACCCACTCATCTTACCATCCCACTCTCCTCACCACTTCACTTATATCCCCACTCCATTTAAATAACCCCAGTCACCTCACAACCCCTCTCATATCCCCACCCCACTCAAATCCCCTCCCCATTCACCTTACAACATCTACCATATCCCCACCTCAATGACCGTCAACCCCCACTCACCCCGACATTCCTATATCTACACCACTTCACCACACCTCTCATATTCCAACCCCACTCACACCACTCACCCCACTCACCACTCTCGAGTAAGACTACTTGACTCTTCCTTAAGGGCAAAGGATCCACCCACTGTGAAATTCTATATCCATCTAATGGCAGGAGCGAGACTGCCGTCTCAGCGTGTAGTGTACGGAGGGAGAGGGTGCAGAGCTGGAACACTGCGCCAGATGTACAACTGTAGGGTGCAGTGCTAAGCCTTTAAGTCTAGTTTACACTGGGAAGGCTCAGAGTTAGACCTCTGTATACTATAGACAGAGAGGGTGTAAATCTGAAGATGTGGGAAGTATACACAGAGAGCCTGGCTAGTATACACAGGGAGCTGACTAGTATACACAGGGAGCGTATTGTTGTGGAGGTGGAGTGGGAGGTATTGTTGTGGAGGTGGAGAGGGAGTTATTGTTGTGGAGGTGGAGTGGGAGGTATTGTTGTGGAAGTGCAGTGGGAGGTATTGTTGTGGAGGTGGAGTGGGAGTTATTGTTGTGGAGGTGGAGTGGGAGGTATTATTGTGGAGGTGGAGTGGGAGGTATTGTTGTGGAGGTGGAGTGGGAGTTATTGTTGTGGAGGTGGAGTGGGAGTTATTGTTGTGGAGGTGGAGTGGGAGGCATTGTTGTGGAAGTGCAGTGGGAGGTGTTGTTGTGGAGGTGGAGTGGGAGGTATTATTGTGGAAGTGGAGTGGGAGGTATTAATGTGGAGGTGGAGTGGGAGGTATTGTTGTGAAGGTGGAGTGGGGAATACTGTTGTGGAGTGGGAAATACTGTTGTGTAGGTGGAGTGGGAGGTATTGTTGTGGAGGTGGAGTGGGAGGTATTGTTGTGGAGGTGGAGTGGGAGGTATTGTTGTGGAGGTGGAGTGGGAGGTATTGTTGTGGAGGTGGAGTGGGAGGTATTGTTGTGGAGGTGGAGTGGGAGGTATTGTTGTGGAGGTGGAGTGGGAGGTATTGTTGTGGAGGTGGAGTGGGAGGTATTGTTGTGGAGGTGGAGTGGGAGGTATTGTTGTGGAGGTGGAGTGGGAGGTATTGATGTGGAGGTGGAGTGGGAGGTATTGTTGTGGAGGTGGAGCAGGAGGTATTGTTGTGGAGGTAGAGTGGGAGGTATTGTTGTGGAGGTGGAGTGGGAGGTATTGTTGTGGAGGTGGAGTGGGAGGTATTGTTGTGGAGGTGGAGTGGGAGGTATTGTTGTGGAGGTGGAGTGGGAGGTATTATTGTGGAGGTGGAGTGGGAGGTATTGTTGTGGAGGTGAAGTGGGATGTGTTGTTGTGGAGGTGGAGTGGGAGGTGTTGTCGTGGAGGTGGAGTGGGAGGTATTTATGTGGAGGTGGAGTGGGAGGTATTGTTGTGGAGGTGGAGTAGGAGGTTTGTTGTGGAGGTGGAGTGGGAGATATTGTTGTGGAGGTGGAGTGGGAGGTATTGTTGTGGAGGTGAAGTGGGAGGTGTTGTTGTGGAGGTGGAGTGGGAGGTATTGTTGTGCAGGTGGAGTGGGAGGTATTGATGTGGATGTGGAGTGGGAGGTATTGTTGTGGAGGTGGAGTGGGAGGTATTGTTGTGGAGGTGGAGTGGGAGGTATTTTTGTGGATGTGGAGTGGGAGGCATTGTTGTGGAAGTGCAGTGGGAGGTATTGTTGTGGAAGTGCAGTGGGAGGTATTGTTGTGAAGGTGGAGTGGGAGGTGTTGATGTGGAGGTGGAGAGGGAGGTATTGTTGTGGAGGTGGAGTGGGAGGTATTGTTGTGGAGGTGGAGTGTGAGGTATTGTTGTGGAGGTGGAGTGGGAGGTATTTTTGTGGAGGTGGAGTGGGAGGCATTGTTGTGGAAGTGCAGTGAGAGGTGTTGATGTGGAGGTGGAGTGGGAGGTATTGTTGTGGAGGTGGAGTGGGAGGTATTGTTGTGGAGGTGGAGTGGGAGGTATTGTTGTGGAAGTGCAGTGGGAGGTGTTGATGTGGAGGTGGAGTGGGAGGTATTGTTGTGGAGGTGGAGTGGGAGGTATTGTCGTGGAGGTGGAGTTGGAGGTATTGTTGTGGAAGCGCAGTCGGAGGTATTGTTGTGGAGGTGGAGTGGGAGGTATTGTTGTGGAGGTAGAGTGGGAGGTATTGTTGTGGAGGTGGAGTGGAGGTATTGTTGTGGAGGTGGAGCGGGAGGTATTGTTGTGCAGGTGGAGTGGGAGGTATTTATGTGGAGGTGGAGTGGGAGGTATTGTTGTGGAGGTGGAGTGGGAGGTATTGTTGTGGAGGTGGAGTGGGAGATATTGTTGTGGAGGTGGAGTGGGAGGTATTGTTGTGGAAGTGAAGTGGGAGGTGTTGTTGTGGAGGTGGAGTGGGAGGTTTTGTTGTGCAGGTGGAGTGGGAGGTATTGATGTGGAGGTGGAGTGGGAGGTATTGTTGTGGAGGTGGAGTGGGAGGTATTGTTGTGGAGGTGGAGTGGGAGGTATTGTTGTGGAGGTGGAGTGGGAGGTATTGTTGTGGAGGTGGAGTGGGAAGTGTTGATGTGGAGGTGGAGTGGGAGGTATTGTTGTGGAGGTGGAGTGGGAGGTATTGTTGTGGAGGTGGAGTGGGAGGTATTGTTGTGGAGGTGGAGTGGGAGGTATTTTTGTTGAGGTGGAGTGGGAGGCATTGTTGTGGAAGTGCAGTGGGAGGTATTGTTGTGGAGGTGGAGTGGGAGGTATTGATGTGGAGGTGGAGTGGGAGGTATTGTTGTGGAGGTGGAGTGGGAGGTATTGTTGTGGAGGTGGAGTGGGAGCTATTGTTGTGGAGGTGGAGTGGGAGGTATTGTTGTGGAGGTGGAGTGGGAGGTATTGTTGTGGAGGTGGAGTGGGAGGTATTGTTGTGGAGGTGGAGTGGGAGGTATTGTTGTGGAGGTGGAGTGGGAGGTATTTTTGTGGAGGTGGAGTGGGAGGTATTGTTGTGGAGGTGGAGTGGGAGGTATTGTTGTGGAGGTGGAGTGGGAGGTATTGTTGTGGAGGTGGAGTGGGAGGTGTTGATGTGGAGGTGGAGTGGGAGGTATTGTTGTGGAGGTGGAGTGGGAGGTATTGTTGTGGAGGTGGAGTGGGAGGTATTGTTGTGGAGGTGGAGTGGGAGGTATTTTTGTGGAGGTGGAGTGGGAGGTATTGTTGTGGAGGTGAAGTGGGAGGTGTTGTGGAGGTGGAGTGGGATGTATTGTTGTGGAGGTGGAGTGGGAGGTATTGATGTGGAGGTGGAGTGGGAGGTATTGTTGTGGAGGTGGAGTGGGAGGTATTGTTGTGGAGGTGGAGTGGGAGCTATTGTTGTGGAGGTGGAGTGGGAGGTATTGTTGTGGAGGTGGAGTGGGAGGTATTGTTGTGGAGGTGGAGTGGGAGGTATTGTTGTGGAGGTGGAGTGGGAGGTATTATTGTGGAGGTGGAGTGGGAGGTATTGTTGTGGAGGTGAAGTGGGATGTGTTGTTGTGGAGGTGGAGTGGGAGGTGTTGTTGTGGAGGTGGAGTGGGAGGTATTTATGTGGAGGTGGAGTGGGAGGTATTGTTGTGGAGGTGGAGTAGGAGGTTTGTTGTGGAGGTGGAGTGGGAGATATTGTTGTGGAGGTGGAGTGGGAGGTATTGTTGTGGAGGTGTGGGAGGTGTTGTTGTGGAGGTGGAGTGGGAGGTATTGTTGTGCAGGTGGAGTGGGAGGTATTGATGTGGATGTGGAGTGGGAGGTATTGTTGTGGAGGTGGAGTGGGAGGTATTGTTGTGGAGGTGGAGTGGGAGGTATTGTTGTGGAGGTGGAGTGGGAGGTATTTTTGTGGATGTGGAGTGGGAGGCAATGTTGTGGAAGTGCAGTGGGAGGTATTGTTGTGGAAGTGCAGTGGGAGGTATTGTTGTGAAGGTGGAGTGGGAGGTATTGTTGTGGAAGTGCAGTGAGAGGTGTTGATGTGGAGGTGGAGTGGGAGGTATTGTTGTGGAGGTGGAGTGGGAGGTATTGTTGTGGAGGTGGAGTGGGAGGTGTTGTTGTGGAAGTGCAGTGGGAGGTGTTGATGTGGAGGTGGAGTGGGAGGTATTGTTGTGGAGGTGGAGTGGGAGGTATTGTCGTGGAGGTGGAGTGGGAGGTATTGTTGTGGAAGTGCAGTGGGAGGTATTGTTGTGGAGGTGGAGTGGGAGGTATTGTTGTGGAGGTAGAGTGGGAGGTATTGTTGTGGAGGTGGAGTGGAGGTATTGTTGTGGAGGTGGAGCGGGAGGTATTGTTGTGCAGGTGGAGTGGGAGGTATTTATGTGGAGGTGGAGTGGGAGGTATTGTTGTGGAGGTGGAGTGGGAGGTATTGTTGTGGAGGTGGAGTGGGAGACATTGTTGTGGAGGTGGAGTGGGAGGTATTGTTGTGGAAGTGAAGTGGGAGGTGTTGTTGTGGAGGTGGAGTGGGAGGTTTTGTTGTGCAGGTGGAGTGGGAGGTATTGATGTGGAGGTGGAGTGGGAGGTATTGTTGTGGAGGTGGAGTGGGAGGTATTGTTGTGGAGGTGGAGTGGGAGGTATTGTTGTGGAGGTGGAGTGGGAGGTATTGTTGTGGAGGTGGAGTGGGAGGTGTTGATGTGGAGGTGGAGTGGGAGGTATTGTTGTGGAGGTGGAGTGGGAGGTATTGTTGTGGAGGTGGAGTGGGAGGTATTGTTGTGGAGGTATTTTTGTGGAGGTGGAGTGGGAGGCATTGTTGTGGAAGTGCAGTGGGAGGTATTGTTGTGGAGGTGGAGTGGGAGGTATTGATGTGGAGGTGGAGTGGGAGGTATTGTTGTGGAGGTGGAGTGGGAGGTATTGTTGTGGAGGTGGAGTGGGAGTTATTGTTGTGGAGGTGGAGTGGGAGGTATTGTTGTGGAGGTGGAGTGGGAGGTGTTGATGTGGAGGTGGAGTGGGAGGTATTGTTGTGGAGGTGGAGTGGGAGGTATTGTTGTGGAGGTGGAGTGGGAGGTATTGTTGTGGAGGTATTTTTGTGGAGGTGGAGTGGGAGGCATTGTTGTGGAAGTGCAGTGGGAGGTATTGTTGTGGAGGTGGAGTGGGAGGTATTGTTGTGGAGGTGGAGTGGGAGGTATTGTTGTGGATGTGGAGTGGGAGGTATTGTTGTGGAGGTGGAGTGGGAGGTATTGATGTGGAGGTGGAGTGGGAGGTATTGTTGTGGAGGTGGAGCAGGAGGTATTGTTGTGGAGGTAGAGTGGGAGGTATTGTTGTGGAGGTGGAGTGGGAGGTATTGTTGTGGAGGTGGAGTGGGAGGTATTGTTGTGGAGGTGGAGTAGGAGGTATTGTTGTGGAGGTGGAGTGGGAGGTATTATTGTGGAGGTGGAGTGGGAGGTATTGTTGTGGAGGTGAAGTGGGATGTGTTGTTGTGGAGGTGGAGTGGGAGGTGTTGTTGTGGAGGTGGAGTGGGAGGTATTTATGTGGAGGTGGAGTGGGAGGTATTGTTGTGGAGGTGGAGTAGGAGGTTTGTTGTGGAGGTGGAGTGGGAGATATTGTTGTGGAGGTGGAGTGGGAGGTATTGTTGTGGAGGTGAAGTGGGAGGTGTTGTTGTGGAGGTGGAGTGGGAGGTATTGTTGTGCAGGTGGAGTGGGAGGTATTGATGTGGATGTGGAGTGGGAGGTATTGTTGTGGAGGTGGAGTGGGAGGTATTGTTGTGGAGGTGGAGTGGGAGGTATTTTTGTGGATGTGGAGTGGGAGGCATTGTTGTGGAAGTGCAGTGGGAGGTATTGTTGTGGAAGTGCAGTGGGAGGTATTGTTGTGAAGGTGGAGTGGGAGGTGTTGATGTGGAGGTGGAGAGGGAGGTATTGTTGTGGAGGTGGAGTGGGAGGTATTGTTGTGGAGGTGGAGTGTGATGTATTGTTGTGGAGGTGGAGTGGGAGGTATTTTTGTGGAGTTGGAGTGGGAGGCATTGTTGTGGAAGTGCAGTGAGAGGTGTTGATGTGGAGGTGGAGTGGGAGGTATTGTTGTGGAGGTGGAGTGGGAGGTATTGTTGTGGAGGTGGAGTGGGAGGTATTGTTGTGGAAGTGCAGTGGGAGGTGTTGATGTGGAGGTGGAGTGGGAGGTATTGTTGTGGAGGTGGAGTGGGAGGTATTGTCGTGGAGGTGGAGTGGGAGGTATTGTTGTGGAAGCGCAGTGGGAGGTATTGTTGTGGAGGTGGAGTGGGAGGTATTGTTGTGGAGGTAGAGTGGGAGGTATTGTTGTGGAGGTGGAGTGGAGTTATTGTTGTGGAGGTGGAGCGGGAGGTATTGTTGTGCAGGTGGAGTGGGAGGTATTTATGTGGAGGTGGAGTGGGAGGTATTGTTGTGGAGGTGGAGTGGGAGGTATTGTTGTGGAGGTGGAATGGGAGATATTGTTGTGGAGATGGAGTGGGAGGTATTGTTGTGGAAGTGAAGTGGGAGGTGTTGTTGTGGAGGTGGAGTGGGAGGTTTTGTTGTGCAGGTGGAGTGGGAGGTATTGATGTGGAGGTGGAGTGGGAGGTATTGTTGTGGAGGTGGAGTGGGAGGTATTGTTGTGGAGGTGGAGTGGGAGGTATTGTTGTGGAGGTGGAGTGGGAGGTATTGTTGTGGAGGTGGAGTGGGAGGTGTTGATGTGGAGGTGGAGTGGGAGGTATTGTTGTGGAGGTGGAGTGGGAGGTATTGTTGTGGAGGTGGAGTGGGAGGTATTGTTGTGGAGGTGGAGTGGGAGGTATTTTTGTGGAGGTGGAGTGGGAGGCATTGTTGTGGAAGTGCAGTGGGAGGTATTGTTGTGGAGGTGGAGTGGGAGGTATTGATGTGAAGGTGGAGTGGGAGGTATTGTTGTGGAGGTGGAGTGGGAGGTATTGTTGTGGAGGTGGAGTGGGAGCTATTGTTGTGGAGGTGGAGTGAGAGGTATTGTTGTGGAGGTGGAGTGGGAGGTATTGTTGTGGAGGTGGAGTGGGAGGTATTGTTGTGGAGGTGGAGTGGGAGGTATTGTTGTGGAGGTGGAGTGGAAGGTATTTTTGTGGAGGTGGAGTGGGAGGTATTGTTTTGGAGGTGGAGTGGGAGGTATTGTTGTGGAGGTGGAGTGGGAGGTGTTGATGTGGAGGTGGAGTGGGAGGTATTGTTGTGGAGGTGGAGTGGGAGGTATTGTTGTGGAGATGGAGTGGGAGGTATTTTTGTGGAGGTGGAGTGGGAGGTATTGTTGTGGAGGTGAAGTGGGAGGTGTTGTGGAGGTGGAGTGGGAGGTATTGTTGTGGAGGTGGAGTGGGAGGTATTGATGTGGAGGTGGAGTGGGAGGTATTGTTGTGGAGGTGGAGTGGGAGGTATTGTTGTGGAGGTGGAGTGGGAGCTATTGTTGTGGAGGTGGAGTGGGAGGTATTGTTGTGGAGGTGGAGTGGGAGGTATTGTTGTGGAGGTGGAGTGGGAGGTATTGTTGTGGAGGTGGAGTGGGAGGTATTATTGTGGAGGTGGAGTGGGAGGTATTGTTGTGGAGGTGAAGTGGGATGTGTTGTTTTGGAGGTGGAGTGGGAGGTGTTGTTGTGGAGGTGGAGTGGGAGGTATTTATGTGGAGGTGGAGTGGGAGGTATTGTTGTGGAGGTGGAGTAGGAGGTTTGTTGTGGAGGTGGAGTGGGAGATATTGTTGTGGAGGTGGAGTGGGAGGTATTGTTGTGGAGGTGAAGTCGGAGGTGTTGTTGTGGAGGTGGAGTGGGAGGTATTGTTGTGCAGGTGGAGTGGGAGGTATTGATGTGGATGTGGAGTGGGAGGTATTGTTGTGGAGGTGGAGTGGGAGGTATTGTTGTGGAGGTGGAGTGGGAGGTATTGTTGTGGAGGTGGAGTGGGAGGTATTGTTGTGGAGGTGGAGTGGGAGGTATTTTTGTGGAGGTGGAGTGGGAGGCATTGTTTTGGAAGTGCAGTGAGAGGTGTTGATGTGGAGGTGGAGTGGGAGGTATTGTTGTGGAGGTGGAGTGGGAGGTATTGTTGTGGAGGTGGAGTGGGAGGTATTGTTGTGGAAGTGCAGTGGGAGGTGTTGATGTGGAGGTGGAGTGGGAGGTATTGTTGTGGAGGTGGAGTGGGAGGTATTGTCGTGGAGGTGGAGTGGGAGGTATTGTTGTGGAAGTGCAGTGGGAGGTATTGTTGTGGAGGTGGAGTGGGAGGTATTGTTGTGGAGGTAGAGTGGGAGGTATTGTTGTGGAGGTGGAGTGGAGGTATTGTTGTGGAGGTGGAGCGGGAGGTATTGTTGTGCAGGTGGAGTGGGAGGTATTTATGTGGAGGTGGAGTGGGAGGTATTGTTGTGGAGGTGGAGTGGGAGGTATTGTTGTGGAGGTGGAGTGGGAGATATTGTTGTGGAGGTGGAGTGGGAGGTATTCTTGTGGAAGTGAAGTGGGAGGTGTTGTTGTGGAGGTGGAGTGGGAGGTTTTGTTGTGCAGGTGGAGTGGGAGGTATTGATGTGGAGGTGGAGTGGGAGGTATTGTTGTGGAGGTGGAGTGGGAGGTATTGTTGTGGAGGTGGAGTGGGAGGTATTGTTGTGGAGGTGGAGTGGGAGGTATTGTTGTGGAGGTGGAGTGGGAGGTGTTGATGTGGAGGTGGAGTGGGAGGTATTGTTGTGGAGGTGGAGTGGGAGGTATTGTTGTGGAGGTGGAGTGGGAGGTATTGTTGTGGAGGTATTTTTGTGGAGGTGGAGTGGGAGGCATTGTTGTGGAAGTGCAGTGGGAGGTATTGTTGTGGAGGTGGAGTGGGAGGTATTGATGTGGAGGTGGAGTGGGAGGTATTGTTGTGGAGGTGGAGTGGGAGGTATTGTTGTGGAGGTGGAGTGGGAGGTATTGTTGTGGAGGTGGAGTGGGAGGTATTGTTGTGGAGGTGGAGTGGGAGGTATTGTTGTGGAGGTGGAGTGGGAGGTATTGTTGTGGAGGTGGAGTGGGAGGTATTTTTGTGGAGGAGGAGTGGGAGGTATTGTTGTGGAGGTGGAGTGGGAGGTATTGTTGTGGAGGTGGAGTGGGAGGTATTGTTGTGGAGGTGGAGTGGGAGGTATTTTTGTGGAGGTGGAGTGGGAGGCATTGTTGTGGAAGTGCAGTGGGAGGTATTGTTGTGGAGGTGGAGTGGGAGGTATTGATGCGGAGGTGGAGTGGGAGGTATTGTTGTGAAGGTGGAGTGGGAGGTGTTGATGTGGAGGTGGAGTGGGAGGTATTGTTGTGGAGGTGGAGTGGGAGGTATTGTTGTGGAGGTGGAGTGGGAGGTATTGTTGTGGAGGTGGAGTGGGAGGTATTTTTGTGGAGGTGGAGTGGGAGGCATTGTTGTGGAAGTGCAGTGAGAGGTGTTGATGTGGAGGTGGAGTGGGAGGTATTGTTGTGGAGGTAGAGTGGGAGGTATTGTTGTGGAGGTGGAGTGGAGGTATTGTTGTGGAGGTGGAGCGGGAGGTATTGTTGTGCAGGTGGAGTGGGAGGTATTTATGTGGAGGTGGAGTGGGAGGTATTGTTGTGGAGGTGGAGTGGGAGGTATTGTTGTGGAGGTGGAGTGGGAGATATTGTTGTGGAGGTGGAGTGGGAGGTATTGTTGTGGAGGTGAAGTGGGAGGTGTTGTTGTGGAGGTGGAGTGGGAGGTTTTGTTGTGCAGGTGGAGTGGGAGGTATTGATGTGGAGGTGGAGTGGGAGGTATTGTTGTGGAGGTGGAGTGGGAAGTATTGTTGTGGAGGTGGAGTGGGAGGTATTGTTGTGGAGGTGGAGTGGGAGGTATTGTTGTGGAGGTGCAGTGGGAGGTATTGTTGTGGAGGTGGAGTGGGAGGTATTGATGTGGAGGTGGAGTGGGAGGTATTGTTGTGGAGGTGGAGTGGGAGGTATTGTTGTGAAGGTGGAGTGTGAGCTATTGTTGTGGAGGTGGAGTGGGAGGTATTGTTGTGGAGGTGGGGTGGGAGGTATTGTTGTGGAGGTGGAGTGGGAGGTATTGTTGTGGAGGTGGAGTGGGAGGTATTGTTGTGGAGGTGGAGTGGGAGGTATTTTTGTGGAGGTGGAGTGGGAGGTATTGTTGTGGAGGTGGAGTGGGAGGTATTGTTGTGGAGGTGGAGTGGGAGGTATTGTTGTGGAGGTGGAGTGGGAGGTATTGTTG